>NC_142735.1:9172500-9327500 GCF_051943395.1 Hippocampus bargibanti
GTATGATGATTTAAACCTGAGTGCCATCTCACCTCTAAAATCACGCACGTAATTGTGACTACAAAGTACGTACCAATTCATTTAGAATTACCCAAGGTGTTTTACACAACAAAGACAATGAAAGGCACTTACAAACACAACAACTAGCGGCATTCAGAAACAAAGCAAATGAAACAATAGTAGCTTCCCAAAAATAGTCAAAATGTTATTCTTTCACATTTGCAATTTGATGACTTTCCCTTAAGTGAGCCTATACATGGTATCATTTTTAGTTACATATTTATTCTGAATTGATGTCTCAGAGTGAGCTAGAATGAGTCATGAGAATTGACTGCTGTTCCACCACATTAGCACATGCTGGTCGATTAATGGTTTACTGTACGCGGAATCTCAAACACTTTTGCGCATGGCAAATTTCTGTGCAATTGGAGGATATCTCGCGAAAAACTCCTGGCTCCTGTTGTTTGGAAATTTGACATATTGAGCTTCACATCTGGTGAGTGACCTTACACCCCCCTGGAGATATGTTGGGTGATTGATTGCATGTGTGTGTATGTGCATGTGTGTGTGTGTGTGTGTGTGTGTGTGTGTGTGTGTGTGTGTGTGTGTGTGTGTGTGTGTGTGTGTGTGTGTGTGTGTGTGTGTGTGTGTGTGTGTGTGCGTGTGTGTGCACGCGTGTGTGATCCTACAAAAATAGCTGAGGTGGAGATGATTGAAACAAAGGTTAATGTTCATTATGGTGATGGACTTGCTTCCATGGGAACATATGCTGCTTGGCACCTGTGTCAGATTTACTGAATTGTATGGCGTGCATTTGGATTGTGCCTATACAGTACAGTTCCAGATGTTTGCTGAACTTCATACAGTGTGGCTGCCGGCCAGAATGCAAAGTGACAATACTAATTGTGTTGTTGTAATAATAATAATAATAATAATAATAATAATAATAATAATAATAATAATAATAATAACTGACTGATTTATTTCCTGTATATGATACATGTCTATATTAAGCGCTTTGTTGTAGTTTAGCAAGGTTGCGACAGTGAGAGGGGAACAGAGTGCAGTTGTCGATAGTGAGATTCAAGTTGGAGGGAGTTTGGGTGAGGGACCAACGACCAACCACTGTATTAGCAGTTGAGATATAGTCCCAGTTAAAAGTGATGATATATATATATATATATATATATATATATATATATATATATATATATATATATATATATATATATATATATATATATATCCCTACTGTCCAGACATGGCGGTGCAAGACACTGCTATGATAGGTCCCTGCTCTCAGGTTGGGGGGAGCAGAGGACTATTCCCGGCAGCTCCTCTGGTAGCTTCTATTGTCCTGGTTGACGACTGGCCTGATTGCCCAATTGGCCCTGGTATCACCTCATCATCATGACTAATCCTATGTTGCCTAAACAGTCTATTGTACGAACAATCCAAACTGAACCTCACCCCACCATTACGGTTAAAGGACAACCGACGTCTCTGGACAAGTTGTGTCCATAATTTGTAAAATGGCTTCAAATGACTTCTACTGAGCGTATTTTACAAAGTTTCCACCGCATATAGCTATATTTTACGTTTTAAAACTGAATATTCAGGAAGTCTTGTTTTTAAGTTGGTGACGAGTCGATACGTGACGTCACTGAAGGAACGCCCCTGACCGAAAAAAAGACACATTGTAGCAGTCCTTCTATCACGTCAATGTATTTTGCTGTACTTGTTTGGTCTGAAAACCTCGTGTAGCACTAAAACGCCGCCAGAAGAGGGCGACCAAGCTCCATGGAAGGAGGGCTGACTAATTCCCTACACGGCTTTGTCGCCATTTTCTGCCACATTTCCCACCCATGATGCATCAAAATGACACGGAATAAATTCTTTAATCGATTGCAAACATGTATGCTTTCTTCTTCAGAACTATTTGAATCACATTCATAACTGGATGTGAAACAAGAAAGCATATTCTCCGAATCTGAAGCCATTGTTTTGAATCTCCAGCAATGCAAGACGTCTTGGTGTGACGTCACGAACTGGGGGCGGGACTTTCTGAAAATGCCCAATTAGCAGCTCAATTTTTTGCAGATTTTGGACACTTTAAGTCATTTTTATTAGTGTTTTGCATTTGAATAAAAATATCATACTGTGTGTTTTGGGTATTTTAGATGATATAAAACGTTTTTCTGATGTCAGTTAGGAAACAAAAAAGTGACGTTGGTTGTCCTTTAAGGGAAGGATGTTGCTGTTTCTATTTTCTTTCGCTAAGATTTTAACCTCATTGTCGTCAAATGAGTGGTGCTAGCTTTTCGGTGCATATGTACTGCCGATTGAGGCCCACTAGTATTATCCCTGCAAACAAACAGACGTATTGTCTTGGTAGCTTTTAATTTCAGTTGCGATACTTTGGACAGACAGGGGCTTTGGAGATGGGTTGAAAATTGCTCATGTTGTCATGGTTCACCCCAGGTTTTTTGATGATGGTAATATGGATATGTGGTTGGTATATAACGGACGTGGAAAAGTCAGTTGGTGAGATGGATTTGAAGTTTTTGAATGATATGATGCGCTTTTCCTTGGGAAGGGCTGTAGAGAGATGGAGGTCCAGAGTGATAGTCAGGTGATCGGAAATGTTGAGGTTTCTGCAGACAGTCACATTGTTCTCTTTAACTTTGCCTAGGTTTAACTATACAGTATACTCATACAATCATGCATGCAGACAAAAAAAAATAAATAAAAAATAAATGAATGTTCTGCTCATTGATGAATTCGTAAAATACCTTGCATAGCGCAATTATAATACGTAATTATAATTCGACGAATTAGATAAAGTCCTTCAACTAAATAGCTGTGTGTGTTTTGTGTGTGTGTGTATGTTTAATGAACCTGTTATCCATGGCAAATAAAACTCCCTTGTGTCCAAATCAAAATGTCGATGAAAGGCACCAAACAATCACGCAGGCGCACACACACACACACACACACACACACACACACACACACACACACACACACACACACACACACACACACACACACACACGCGCACACACACACACACACACACACACACACACACACACACGCACGCACGCACACACACACACACACACACACACACACACGCACACGCACACACACACGCACACGCACACACTTACCATTCTGGGTAAGCTTAGTGGAGCAGACCAGGGTGGAAATGGTGAAGCCGTCTCTGGAGCTGACAGAAAGGCCCCCACTGCCACCACTTACATGACTTGTGCTGCGGCTCAGCACCGCCCCCTTGTGGAGATCCCCATAGTGGTGGCGGGTGGAGGGCAAGGACAAGTAGCAGTTCACATCCTCCATGCGCTTGCTGTCACCCTACGACACAAATTTGCATGAGTCATAATTTTATTTGATAATTAAAACCTACAAAATAAATCACTTTTTTTGTCTATATGTGCCCTGCAATTGGTTTGCCACCAGTTGAGGGTGAACCGCCCATACTGGCGTAAGAGAGATGGGCTAAGCATCTACACAACCGCAATCATCGTGAGGATAGTGTTTCAGGTAATGGATGGATTTTCACCTTTGGGCAGCATGGTGAACTAGTGATGAGCACACCTGCCTCACAGATCTGAGGTCTGGGATTTTGAATCTCAACTTCCTGTGTTTAGTTTATCTTATCTCATTTTCCGTAGCGCTTATTCCTCATTAGGGTCGCGGGGGTTGCTGGAGCCAATCTCAGCTGTCTTTGGGCACGAGGCGGGGGACACCCTGAATTGGTTGCCAGCCAATCGCAGGGCACACAAAGACATACAACAGTCACTCTCACACTCACACCTAGGGACAATTTGGAGTGGTCAATCTGCCTGCCATGCATGTTTTTGGAGTGTGGGAGGAAACCGGAGGACCCGGAGAAAACCCACGCGGGTCCGGGGAGAACATGCAAACTCCACACAGGGAGGCCGGACCGGGACGCGAACCGGCGACCTCTGTACTGTGGAGCCGGTGTGCTAACCACTCGGCTAACGGGCCGCCCGTGTTTAGTTTATGTATCACAAAAATATGGCATTCGAATAAGAGTGTTTCGATGTTTTTATGTCCACTGTATGTGTTCAGCGAATGGCTAGTGACCAACTCTGAGAGGCTCCAAACCACCCGCATCCCTAATGAATGTAAAAACTAATGAATGGTAGGATTTTCCAATTTATTTGCACGTTCTCCAATACTTTAAGATTAGTTCCAAAAGTTAGATGGCCCTTATGGTGTGACATAAGTGGTAAAAGAATGGAACCTACTTTATTAGTGGGGGTGGGCAGGGAAAAAGCTTGATGTGGAATAGAGATTGAGAGCAGTGCTTGGTTGACAGGACATTATTGAGCAACAAAGCGTATAAGGAGACCATTGGTCACAGAGTAAATCAAGTGTAATTAATCTTCACTGCAATTCACATTTAATCAATAAGTGGAATCACTCTTAACAGCGCTCATTAACCAGGAAATCTATTTACTGTAGCTTCTCTCAGCCTGTATGGGTGGCCCAAATGTCATTTTCAAATGCATTGTACCCTCACTTATTTTACGAGATTACAAGTTCGTGTAAAATGCGAACTTTTTTTCTCCTCAGGACACTTTTTTGATTGAGGTGAAACGGTTACAGTATAATTTGAAGATTTTATGAAAATTCAACTTCTAAGCTCATGTTGAATGCACATGCCAATACCATGTCATGCAAATGTAAGACAGCTACTTGAACATTCGCACTGATGGATAATTCCAAGTCTTCTGAACCTGTCTTTGGAATTCATGCAAGCATCCGGTGAACAAGTAAACACCAAAGAAAGAAGGACGTAATCGCAGTTCTAGCCCTTAACTGTGCCCATGATAGGTGAGTCAAAGGACACCTGGTCACTGTTATTGGGACAATTGTATAGAACATTTGTTATGGTTTGGCTAATGATTGCATCACATCATTCATTCATTTCCCGGAACGATTTTTCCCCACTGTGATCGACGGGGATGCTGGAGCCTATCCTCTGGCAGGAGGCAGGGGACACCCTGAACTGGGTTACAGCCATTGCCGGGCATGCAGAAACAAACATTTTCGCTCACACTGACACGTAGGGACAATTTTGAGTGTTAAGTTAGCCTGCTATGCATGTCTTTGGAATGGGGGAGGAAACAGGAGGACCTAGAGGAAACCCACGCAGGCCTAGGGAAAACATGCAAACCCCACATAGGAAGGCCGGACGGAGCTGGTACCTCTGCACTGTGAAGTAAACGTGCTAAACACTAGATGAAGAATTCTCTGTGCATCAAGTATGAGCTACTTTTAATAGAGTGGAAGAAGAGTCAGTTACTTCTGTTTGACTTCCCTCATTTTAAAGCCGTTCATGAAAGCTTTTCAAATTCTCACCTTTAACACTACAAGGTCATGAGATCCATCCTTTAGAACTGTCCCGTCGTTCTTCATCAGACGAACAAAGGCCATGGCAAACTTCTTCTCGCTCTTGTCCTTGGCTATAGCACCACATAGAGGAGAGGCATGGCAAGAGATCTCATCTCTCATTTCTCATCTCATTTTCCGTACCGCTTATTCCTCATTAGGGTCGCGGGGGTTGCTGGAGCCTATCTCAGCTGTCTTCGGGCACGAGGCGGGGGACACCCTGAATTGGTTGCCAGCCAATCGCAGGGCACACAAAGACGTACAACAGTCACTCTCACACTCACACCTAGGGACAATTTGGAGTGGTCAATCTGCCTGCCATGCATGTTTTTGGAGTGTGGGAGGAAACCGGAGGACCCGGAGAAAACCCACGCGGGTCCGGGGAGAACATGCAAACTCCACACAGGGAGGCCGGACCGGGACGCGAACCGGCGACCTCTGCACTGTGAAGCCGGTGTGCTAACCACTCGACTACCGGGCCGCCCCCCATGGCAAGAGATCCCATCAGGGAAATAAAGTAGGAAGAGGGAAAGCTTTGTGTATAATCAAGCACATGTGTAATGACACTTGGGGTCATGTTGCAAATTGCTTCCAATACTTTTGTCGTTTTCCATGTCATATGATGCTCTGGGGAAGAGAAAGAAGGTGCAGGGGGATGTGTTCTGTAAGCAAATCAGAGCCACACTTACACTCTTGAGAGGAGCGGTGTCTGAACATGAAGCGAAGGTGGATCCTGTGCATTTCCTCCAGAGGGACGGCCACCTGGAGGACAATAAAGTACATCCATCTTGTTGTGCTTGTACTTTTGATGACAAACCTTTGGGAACGGCAAGTGGAAGTAGATAATGCTGCTAGTGCAACAAAAATACACACTTCACCTTAAATGTTTCCATCCAGCGGGGCTGTTTGACTTGGTAGTAGATGACTGATCTGTATTCACTGATCGCCTTATCCCCTGCTCCAAGACAGATGGAATTCTAAAAATGAAGAGCGGAACACGAGCGTGATACGTAAATGACTGATATCAAAGTCTACAGGGATATATTTCACTTATTCTCAGAAAATGTTTTTAACCATAACCTAACGTAACCTAAATCCCCGGTATTTTAATTCGTTTTTCCTAAGTGAAATGAATGGAAATGCAAAAACCTGTTCCAGTTAAAAAAAACTGTTAAAAAATATATTTTTAACAAGCAATATTAAAACATACAGTCATACCATAAATGAAACGCAGAAACCGAGGAAGCATTTCTGTCTTGTGATAAAATGAAGATTGTGCCGTTCCTTCTCCTGCTCCTTAACCACCAAGGGGCAGTATGAAACAACATGTAGAATACACAAACACTGTCTCAATTAAGCTGCAGTTCTTCGGAGCATATAAATAACATGCCTGTGATCACTACTCTCTCTGCATGTGAGGATGCAAGGTTTGTCTTCAAATGAGTTATTCAAAGGTTGATTCCTACAATATCACGAAGGCTTTATAAGCTCAACTGTGGTGACTAGTATGACATTTGCTATTGTATGTTAGCATTAGGCTCCACCTTTGTAAAACAAATTTGGGTGGGTAGGCTTCTTCTACTTTTCCTTTGGGCTTTCCCTTCAGGGTTCGCCACAGCGAATCTGTGTCCTCCGTCTTCAGAGGTTTGATTAACATTTGTGTTGGCCAAGCTTTTACGTCAGATGCCCTTCCTGACACAACCCTCTGTATCTATTCGGGCTTGGGACCGGCACAATAAGACACTGGCTTGTGTCCCCAACCATCCATCCATCCATTATCCGTACCGCTTATTCCTCATTAGAGTCGCGAGGGGTGCTGGAGCCTATCCCAGCCCGACTTCGGGCACGAGGCGGGGGACACCCTAACTTGGTTGCCAGTCAATCGCAGGGCACACAAAGACAAACAACAGTCACTCTTACCCTCACACCTAGGGACAATTTGGAGTGTTCAATCTTCCTGCCATGCATGTTTTTGGAATGTGGTAGAAAACCTGGAGTACCCGGAGAAAACCCATGCGGGCCCGAGAAGAACATGCAAACCCATGTAGGCTAAATACAAAAACAATGTAAATTGTGCATTTTTTGTGAAGTTCACTGGCGCCATCTAGCGATGATATGACGAAAGCTTTCTCGTGTCTAATATTTGCTCGCAAAACAAGACAAAAAATGTCCAAGTGATGGATCATAAATTTAAAAAATGGACAAATTGAAAAGATACCACTATATTTAATATGCATGTGTGGATGTGTGCCGCTTGCTCGGAAATCAGGTGAATAAACCACAATGGCATTTACATTAAGTTTGAGTGACTACTGACGATACTTAGGAGGTATGGCCCAATATTGTAATTGCTTGTGGTTTTTTTATGCATATAGTATTTTTCAAAGGGTGAGGATTAAGTTTCCAGAAAAATCCCTGAAAAAAAAAAAACATTATATGCTAATAACAAAGATATTACAGCCACTTTTTCGCCTGTGCAGACTTTTTTTCTCCCAATACTTTTTGGGTTTTGTTTTTTTGTTTGTTTGTTCAGTTTTCCACGTATGAAAATGTCAGTGTTTTCTAAGACCTTTTAAGGGGACAAAAAAAAAAAAAAAACAGCGCCATTGCATGACAATGGTCGTAAATTTTCTTTGCTTTTTGTGAACAGCATGGTAATTATGTTCCACAAATAGTGGGGATTCAGTGTACTTTATTGTATCTTTTTGAATACAGTTCTTGTATTGAATTGCATCAAGCCACATAATTTCAGTGGGAAAGGATAGCAAATTGATCATTTGAATGTGTTTATTTAACGAAGGCTGTATGCCTTGCAAAGCAACCCTCTGAAAATTAAATGTCAAACAAAATTGTGCATAATCATCTTAAGGTAATTGTATTTATTTTGTCATTGAATTAGATGGCTGTTGAGGGTGTCATTTTCCCATCAGGCCTTCTGCTGCTCACCTGTACGACCTTGCCCTTCTCATCACACACGCACATGATGACTTCCACGTTTTTTTGTGTCGTCTTGTTGTATTTGTCAAAGTCACCCCCCTGCAGGGTGAGGTAAATGTCGTTGCGCACGTCTCCCGGCATGATAATCTCGGGGAAACCCAGCTTTCGCGCAACCGCCGTGCTGCGATCCACCAGGTGAGGGTATTCTTTGCGAATCTGGAGGATGTCGCCAACCAAAGCCTTCATGGTCACCCAGAGTCCTGAAAAGACAACATTTTAAACATGTGATTTTTCTACATGCGTGGTTGAAGAAAAAACAACTGAAAAGCCTCATTTTAACACAAGAAAAATATTTTAGAACATTTAAACAAGAATTGTTTGTTGTCCTTAGTCACAATTTCATACAGCCTCCCAGTGCTGCCATGTTCTGGATTCATTCATTCATTCGACGGACCGCTTTATCCTCACTAGGGTCCTGGGAGGGTCATGGAGCCTATTCCAGTGGTCTTTGGATACGAGACGGGGGACACCCTGAATTGGTTGCCAGCCAATCGCAGGCCACACAGAGAGTGAAGTCGACATGCTAACTACTCGACAACCGGAACGCGTTTATTGATGATATCGGATATAATACAGTGATACATCAGCTTACAAACTTAATTGGTTCCCAGAAAGTGTGTGCAAGGTGAAATGTTCGTCTGCCAAACATTTATTTCCCATAAGAAACCATGAAAAATGAGAATAATCCCTTCCCAGGTCCCCATCAAACATCATTTTCTATTAAATAAGCCTTAAAACTACAGTAAATATACCTTATTTTATGTATCTTAAAAGGAGATTTGTTTTCTTTATCTGTACTTTCCTGTTCTTGATGAGAATCTGAATCAGATTTGAAAATATTACACTCATATATCAAAGCATAAATTCAATGAACACACAATAAGTGGGTTATGTCACGTGGGAGTTTTTAATAGTAATAATAATCCATTTGATTTCTAAGCGCCTTTCAAAACTCTCAAGGTCACTTTACAGTCACAGGATCAGGTTTTCTGTGGGTGAGCAGTGACAGCCACACGCGCCAGCGTTCACTCAACCCGGATTTTACAGCATATAGACAAATTGCAATGAGTTTAATTTAATTATCCAAGTCCATTTTCATCTACGTTTTGTGGACAAAGCTTCTTATGGCCTCTGAAATCAGAAGAAAAAACATGATGATGACGTCTGAATTTGAATATTTGTAAATCTGATTTATGAAATACAGTTAGGAGGCAATGCACTATGGTCGGAGACGGTCAGAGAATTGTATAGAATTACACATGGTATGAGCAGTATTTTGTATTAACATTGAAAGTGAAACAAAAACATGAAAAATACTGCTCTAGTCAAATGATGCAAAGAAATAAAGCTGGGTAAGACTTACTGCTCACCGTTGTAGTGGAACCTCTCAAATCCCTTTCTTTATTCTGTGTGGGATTAACACTTGTTCTCATTCGCGTGGTCCTGAGCTGGTCCTACCCTACCCCACTTTAAAATCTCTGCGATATTTGGTGGATGTCATTAAACCTACACGCCCTTTGTTGGGGATTTTTCATGTGTCTTCCGAATGATAATTAATAATTCATAATGATAAATGATAAAAATGATAGAATGATAAAAAAAATCATGTGAGCACCCATATCAGTGTATGTCCGAAGCAAAAGGTTTGTCAGCAAGGAAGAAAAAGAAATATAGATAATCAAAGGCTTCAGGTGCGTCTTTCATATCAAGGGGGTGTTCAGGGCTTTAAGGTTGCCAGCAAACACAATTGTTCTAACTATGAGGTACCAAAGGGGAAATGCATGGGGAAAAATAAAAAAAGTGGTATTCTGAAATTATTGCTGAAAGGGCCGTATACTGTCCTGTCGTCACTTGCAGAGCAGTTAGAAAAGAACAAATGACGCCTTTTTTTCATTGCATTTCACGCGGATGGCATCAGTGCTCACAAAAGACAGAAAGTACCAGGAGACAACCTCACCTTGGCCGCCACTGTCAGCCCTGGACGTGGTCACTTTGTTCAGAGAGGTGTGGAGAAAGTCGTTCTCGGCTACAAGGCTGCGCACATAGACAGAGATAGTCATACAAAGCATGAATACATTAGCGCTCAATCGAAAAGTGTCAGAGGTCTTACGGCACACGAAATCACATCTGATTTTCTCAAACATCTGAATATTTACGAAAAGCAAGGATGGACACATACGGGAAGAAAGGGATGAAAAACTGCTTTTCCTCATCGCACTCAACCTTTCCTTTGATGATGTCACTGATGTCCATCACTGTGAAACAAAAGTTTAAAGGTCTATGGTGACATAACATGACTAACTTTGGCCAAAAGACACTTTGAATTTGTTGCCCAGTAAGTGGCAGGATTAAAGTTGAAAACAATTTATACTGGGACAATGCATGCATTTTGTTTTGCTTTATTTTCTCATCATTGTAGCTGGTGTGTTTAAAATTCTTGCTGACTTCGAGCAAACAGAGTGGTAGACCCTGGGCTGGTCACCGCCTCTTATTGCAGCACACAGGTGTCAAACTCAAGGCCGAGATTATGTGCGCCTGCATCTTGTTCCTCGTTCACTGCAACTTCGATGGTTGCCGGTTAAGTGGGCAGAAAATGCAATATTTTTATAAATGTATGAAAAAAACAATTAATTGGTTGTTTTTCTCTGAGGGTTGCTGAAGCAGTTCAATTGCCTATCCATTAAATTCATTGGATACATTTTAATTGCGATATGGTTGTCCTGAAATACAAAACCGATCACAGAATGAATTGAGCATATCTGTTTTTATTGAATAGATTTAAAAAGAGAGAAGAGAAGTGAAACTTTTGTCTTCTACCTGCCACTCCAAAGGGACGTCTGAGACCCTGAGTGCACTTCTTGCTGCTCTCCTTCAGATCCATCCTGCCAACTCGGACTATCTGACAGATGAGGTAAATCTTCTCCCTGCTCAGGTCCTTATTCCCTAAATCCTGACAGGAAAACACACACAGTTTGAGGGCACAGACCAATTAAAGTAACAGAAAGTGGAAGAATATACAAAAAGCCAGATGAAAGGTAATATGTGGGCAATTTCAGGGAAAAGGAGGAAAAGTCGGAGCATCCAAAGGAGCACCATTATCCCCTTACCGTGAAGACAACTTTCAGGTTGTTGAGCATGTCAATTTCTTTCGGGAAGCCTTTACTGCCCCACCGAATCAGATAGTTCTCACTGCAGAAGAGAGCACACTGAATAATTAAGCACACGGAAAAGAAGCCAATCAGAAACCAAGTGTTTTGTTCAAGATTGCTCCAAATGAGTTAGAAAATTTGTTGACATTTTAAGATGATTGATTATACAAGATCTCAAGGAATTTGAATATTGTGGAAAAGTAAATTTATTTTACAAGTACTGTTAAAAAAACTGAATCATAGACATTTACTTTTTGAATAGGACTACTAATTAACTGCAATATGCCAATTCATATAGATGCACTCACAGCACTCTAGACGCTGTACAGTATCATCTCACTTTCAGTAATGAGCAAGTGTGTCCAAACTTTTGGCGTGGAATAAAGGCGCAAAAAGAAATTAATTCATTTAAATGTTTATCATTTTGAGTTTTTAAAGTATACCAGATAATGTCATGGACCAAAAACAGGATCTGCATCTCTATTTTTTTCCAGGATTGATAACTCAAGATTGATGAAAGTGTAATGGTCCAACTTTCACACTAGGGTGACACACGTCTACACAATCATGTTGCTTGCTCTTGCATGTATCATGGAATGCAGAGGGGCTAGAAAAGTAGTTGGGATGCATAGGGATCCTATCGTTTTGTATTAAAGTGCGTGGAGTTGGAAAGTTGAGAAGTCAAAGTAACCAAAACAACAGCAACAACTCTCAGACTCATCAACCTAGATGCATGATTTTTTTATTAGTCCACTCTATTTAGTTGTAATGATGTTGCACGCCATCTGGCATATACACAGCAAATTGCAGATCAGGTACTGCAGATAAAATATTTAGAACTGGACACACGGTGACATAAACAGCTGCCACAAGTTTCTTGGTAAACAGATTTGAAGACATGAAGAAGAATATGAAAGTGTGTGCATCCATGTCTGGAGACTGAGGCAGAGCTTGCCAGCATGACAGTGAATGACAGGATTTAGCATCAGCACTGTCAAGCAACCTCCACGTACGCAGCATTGTAATTTGTTCATGAAGGGCATGATTTGGTGTACGGATGGAGTCGATTTGTGTGTGTGTGTGTGTGTGTGTGTGTGTGTGTGTGTGTGTGTGTGTGTGTGTGTGTGTGTGTGTGTGTGTGTGTGTGTGTGTGTGTGTGCGTGTGTGTGTGCGTGTGCGTGTGCGCACGTGCGTAACTGTGTCACAGTGATACCTGATGATTGATTGTTGGGTCGGGTCATATAGAGACATGAAGAGTTCTGAATCCTCTCCCACGCGACACACAAAGTTCCTGACAAAGACATAGAGGCTGTGTGTGGGAGAGGACTGGATGCGTGCTGAGAAACCGCTGCGTTCTGTCTGAATGTTGGACTGCAAAGTAAAACATTTTAAAGTTAGCCTGGTGGCATTTTCACCTTCACCAAGAGCAGTTTTTGACATAGGTGGGAAAGTTCCCCACATAAAAACAGAAGAGTTAATCCTATACGGGGAAAGAATTGCTGCTGAGATGTAAAGCAGTCCGAACGGACTTAAATTTAAAACCATTCCATTTATATCAAAATGAATAATTAGCACTCCAGACATGATTAGCAAGTAAAATGCACTTAGACACATTTTCATGAATTTTAATTTGAACATGCCTTTGTTCAAGACAGAATGAATTTCAAAGAATCGGAATGGTCCTCTCTCAACCTTCCCTTACCTGTTCCTCTTTAATGCGTTCATTGATTTTAGCAGAGGCTTCCTCGTGCGCTCGGAAGAGGCTAATGACACTGGCCTGCTCTGGGTCCAAAATATTCCCATCAGCATCTCGAACCACCTGATCCAACTCCAAAATCCTGCAGCAGTCCAAGGTAGAAAATATGGAATTATGAAGGAATACATTCTTGCAGATTTTTCTTATTGTGGGAAATGTTAGAATAGCTTCATGCTATACAATATACTCACACCTAAACAGGTAGTGCATTGAAAAGCAAAAAGAGTAAAAGCATTGTAAAAAAAAGAAATCCGACCTCCAATCAAAAATGATTCGAAATCTTCTTTTTGAAGGTACAAGCAAGAAAAGGCAATGCTCATTTGCACATTTAATCCACTGGGATATTCGTGTATTTCACACAAGCAAAGGCAACTCAATGGGCTTTGAGTGAAATAGACCTTGTCGATGCTCAGTCTGGCTGTTGACCAGTTTCTTATCTTTTTGCTTAATTCCGAGCAAATTACAGGGATGGCTGATGAACCACTTATTGACCTTTTTTTACGCTACCTGCATGGAGCTGACTATCTTTCTCTTTGCATGCTTGTGTCCACTGTTGTGTCCACATTGAGAACATAGTTTCAGTTCCAGACTGTCCATGTATCTTCTCAAACATTTTGAAATGGTGCATTTTCATCTCGAGCATTGTCCGAATCAAGCAGGAAGATGCGTATATTTGATATAGCTCTTGAAGGGGATACCAGAAGATGTGGAGGTATAGGTAATGAATACTTCAAACTCCGCTTCTTCTAGATGGCATGCATTGTTTTGGGTGAACTTGTTTCAACCTACTTGTTTCCATAATCAATCTTCGAGATGACCTTCTGCTTGAGTTCCTTGAATTCATCAGTGGGCAGTGTTCCAGAGAGAAGCTGGGAACGCCACTCCATCAGTTCCCACATAAGCCTCTGCACCTGCCTCACTCGCGCCTCCTTGTTGGCCTGCGCAAGTCAACAAATAGCTTTAGCACAACTTTTTTCAACTTTATTTTTTCTAATTTACACCATTAGTGTGTGTGCGTGCGCGTGGCATGCGTGTGTGTTTATATATACCACATAGAGCTGCTTCCATATGCTGCCCCACTCTCTCAGCGTCATGGTCACCTCCTTCACTAGAGGCAACTCTGCAGACAGCACAATCTCCTCATCTCTGTGTGGGAGTACACTGAAGTATAACGACCAGTATATTTTATATGTCTGCAGTAAATTTATGTGTCAAACCTTTACTGAGCAAAGAACCACAATGTCACTTCAGAATATTCTTTATTGGCAAAGTATGTAAAGTATGTAAAAACACAAGGAATTTGTCTCCACTAGTATACGCTGCACTAGTATCATCATAAAAAAGACATGACAAATAAGTACAGAGGACACTAATAAAAGCTAATGTAATCTAATCTAATTCCTTAATGTAAGTAGTACAGGGGGCATTCACTTTTTTCCACATTCCTACAAGTGTCTGATCAAAATAGCAATCAAAGTGGAATTGTTTGCTTCCTATGACATTGCTATGAAAGCAAAATAATAATGGTGGATAAAGTGTTTTAGAATTGCAACTCTTTGAATATAGACACAGGAAATGTATAGTAAAGTAAGACTTTAGTTTGCTGACGAAGCTTCTTGGATAAGAAGTGATACGTCCGACACCTTCAAAGAAGTACAGATGATTGCTGAAGATACCTTTTCATCGATGGACCATTCCTGTACGACTGAGAGCTTACACAGACGTAAAGCTTCAATGTAAAACAAAATGTATAAGCAAAGAAAAGTATGGATGGACGAATGGAGACAATAAAGAGGATATCTCTGATCTCCCAAAAACACCACTTTTTTGTCATACTTCTGGTTCAAAAGTGTGTGGTCCCATGTGGATACCCAGTAGCAATAATGAAAAATTGTTGAGCCCCCTAGCATTTAAGTTGCACATTCCTGACACAGTCAAAACAATAGAAGTCCAGTAGTATTTGTGGCTGCCTCCAGTGCAAACAGAGCATATCAATTCTCAGTCCCAAAATAGTACCACCAACTAGCAACAACAATGTTTATTATTCAACATTCACTTACCCTCTATGTGCAACAATGACCTCCTTTAGGTGTATAAAACTGGCAGGAAACACACCCTGGAGTGCAAAATGGGAGGGCAGTCAAAAGTTTAAAAATGATTTTTTGTCAACGCAGAACTAGAGCATAAGAACGCTGTAATATCAACATATCATTATAGCTTTCATAACACGAGAACCAGTACAACAATAGTTACCTGATGGGCTTTGTTCTTGGCCAGGTAGCCTTTGTACCAACCTATATGAATACATTTAAAAGATAAAAGAAACACACACACACACACACACACACACACACACACACACACACACACACACACACACACACACACACACACACACACACGCACGCACACACACACGCACATATTTTGTGGCGTTTGTTTGAATACATAAGGGACAACCCTGATATTTTATTTCTGTGGCTGGCAAGTCACATTGAAGGAATTACTTCTCTGTATCAATGTGATTTTGCATGATATACCGCACCAATTTATTGAGGTAGCCTAACCAAAACCTCAAGTGCACAGACCTTTGCCAGTCACAATACTGAAACATTTCATGAGACATATGCATGTAATGTGTCTGGACGTGCGCACATCTTAGAGGCAAAAAACACACGCTTTTGAGTGGTAATCGTCCCGTACCGTGGGTTATCAGAATAGAAAAAGCACACACAGAGATCTACAGTAGTCTTTTATAGAATTCCTGCTGGTAAACACCCCTTTCAGAAAAAAAACGGCTATAGTTACAAGCGTTTTGAAATGAGAATTGGACTGAGGGTTGAATGCACGTCTTTGCAAACAACAGTGATGTCATTAACTCATTCACTGCCAGACGTGCAAAAATGTGTCCACTCCAGTGCCAGGGTTTTTGTCATTGTCACTCGAATTCCAGGATCGACAGATTATTGAGTTTTACGACTACTTCGACAGTCAGTGCAGTGTTACAAACCTTAGACTGTCTTCTTTCATCAGAAAAAAATAGTTAATTCCTAAATTATATGGGTCTGGAGTTATATGAGCTTGAAATGAGGGTGGCTGTCCAAACTACAACACAATACATTCATATTGGTATACATGGAGCTTGAACAACAGCTGAAGCCGAAACAAAGCGCTAATATGAAAAGGTACATTTCTTGGAGAAGAACAAAACATTGCCAGAGGCCATGGCCAGCGCACTAAATTCAGCAGACATTTAAACAGCTTCTTCCCCCAAGCCATTAACTCTTTGAACAGTAGCCCAAATGGAAATGTATAGTGCCTCTTTGCAATTTTTTTGATGATGATACTAGTGTAGCGTGTTCGATCGGAAAAAAAATCCTTGTGTTTTCTACATACTTGACAATAAAGATGATTCTGATTCTGATTTATTGGCACCCAAGCAGAAAAAAAACAAAACCCGAACAAATTCGAGAATGGCGCTCTGTCATATTTTCAATTCCCAAATAAATTGGTGAATGGCAGTGAATGAGTTAAGATGCATGCGCATATTTTTACAGCATTGGAAAATATTAAGAATGTGTTAGAAATCGATGTGGCCCCCGAGCCAAAAGGTTTGCCCACCCCTGGCCGAGAACGCTCTCTGCGATTGACCGGCGTCCAGTCACCCAAAGGCAGCTGGGTTGGTTTAAGCAGACCTGGCATGACAGCAAACCTGATGCCTGTGTAATTATTTTCCATGTTATTTGGCATCCGATATTTTAAACTGTATTGTAAAAAGAAAATGTGATCAGTGTACGATCTGATAAAACCCTTCACAACTACATAAAAACAAAAAAATGTACCATCACAGATCTGCTGGATGTAGACTGCATCTCCAACCTCCAGAGAAAGTTGATTTTCTCCATTGCCAGCAAAGTTCCACTTGGCTGAAAAAGGAAAAAAATGTAAAGCACTCAAAGGATTGCACGAGGACAGAAACTTGCAGAGATTGTGCATGGGTGAACACGAAGCGCTTGCACAGTTTGTAAAGTAGATCCTTGAGATGAAAAGTCAAAAGCTCAGCTCAAGTATAGTATTGCATTTGCATTCAGCCTTTAGTTGATTGTGAGGGAAGTTGAATCATGGAAAATGTTTTGGCCAAAAAGGGTTACATAAAGCCATCTGTTGCAAAGGACGCATTGACCTTTGCGCGAGTCCTATTAAAATTGGAAGATTTCATGGCAGTCTCTGATAGATGAGGTTTTAATGGGTTTACACAGTTGTTACTGACTGTTGATATTCTCCTTACAAATCAAACAGAATGCAGCAATTAAACTTGCTTCCTTCTTGTACTTCCTGATTCTGTGAGCATGACCGTGAATGCTGGCGAAAGAGATATTGACCTCGAATACAGCAAAAATGATTATAGTCTGTATAGAAGGAACAATAAAAAGTCACTCAAATGTTTGTTTTTTTCTGAAAAAGGAGAGAACCTTTGCACTGAGTCAATTGCTCCAGCATTTCTTCAACTATGCATTCATGCAATCAGTCACAATTATTTTGCAGTGCTCTGTGATCGTTCAACCAGAAACACTGACACCTATTCACATCGTCTTTAGCAATAATCCGGTGGTTCCTTTGTCTTCTTCATAGTCTTTGCATCTCACTTAAGAAGATACCCATTCTAGTAATAATCATGCCTTCAAGCGCACATACGGCCGCAAATTGACTCACCTACACCATATTGCTCCATGGTGGTTGCTGTCCAAGGAGCCATATTATTGGTGTTACTCACTTTGCTCACTTTTGGATATTTTTTTTACGTGCCTGTTCAGTGTTTAACTTTTTTTTAAGTCAAACTGAAAGTCGTCAGCCCTCCTCTTCTCTTTGCCTCTTCCTCTTTTCTCATCTCTTCCTGCCTTCAGGCCCTTAAGAGGAAGTGGTTACAAAAAGGTGCAGTCCTACCGAGTTTGGCATTTGCATTATTTCCAACATGATCATTTTAGATTGATAAACCTGTCTGATAGATTTTGCAAAAATAAGGCTCAAAGTCGTTCACAATAATGAAAATCATAATTCAGTAGTGTCTACAGAATAGGATCTGTGCTCCCTTTTTCGGTGCGATGTGATTTTGCGAATTATAGTCATGAGCGTGAATGACTTTCTTCCTATGAGTGTCGTGTTTGCACCTCTTCTCTTTAGGCATCATCCGCAAAGCTTGAAGTGAAGTGTTTCAAGTCCAAACTGACAGAACATATTGTGATCCGTGTGCTTGAATGGCAGCCTTGGCTAACCCCACTTTCTCCTCATCTGCACTTCTTCAGCGAGGCAGCCTGTTTTTAATGTTACGTTCAAACAAAATGCACGGTTATTTTTTTCGGTTACAAACATGTTACAAAAATGGAGTGTTTCCTTTGGGTCTGTAACTGACCAATGGCCTTTACCGATACTGGCTGAACTGAGTCACAAGCTTGGAAATGAAATAAAATAAACTCAAAACTTAAGTTACCTTTCCATGCGAAATGAGATAAGAATAGTTCAAGGGCCCTCTCTCTACAATACAATAGAGACCACCTTTTAATACAAATTGTGCTTGATGATAATAGCTCACCATAGAAGTGTTGTGGTGACAAACCCATCATAGTCATACATCTTCACAACAATATTGAAGGTAATATCGGCTTTTGGACACATAACCTGTTTATATGCTGGGGTAATCATTAAACAAGTGGGTTATAAAAGGTTTTGATGGAGAGTGGCAGAGTGGTATCTTGCAGTAATACTGATACCCCACTCAGAGTAGGCTCCAAAGGAAACCTGTTGTTATGGAAACAAAAACGAGACATAACTTGTGAAGGCACTATGGATTAGACTGTGATGTTGATAATTACTCAATCATATAGCCAAAGGTGAAACATGACTCGCACAAAGGGAAAGGGCAGAGGTGGCAAAAGTGATGATGACCATTGCAATTCACACAGGAGATACCAGGACAGGCAACGCATACAACACTATGTTTATTTCAGAATCAATTTTGAAGCATGAAAGAGGAATGCGCAGACATTCGCTCAGTCCGTGACGATGCAAGAATACAAAGTGGGACATAGTCAGTTAACATACATGTCGTTCTTTTTATCCTTTCTTCCATCCATCCATTTTCGATAAGATTTTGCAGTATTCGGTAAGCAGGTGTGTATCCTCACCAACAGGCAGTGCTCACTCCTGGGAAAGTTGACAGCTCATCACCGGGAACATAGAGACAAGCTGCAAGAAGCTTGAGTACCAGAAGAAAATGAACACAACCATCAGGGAACATGCGTACTCCGCACGAGATTTAAAGTCCACACCTGCAATTGCCACATGCTAACTTTAACTCACCATTTTGTTTCAGGTACACCGAAAAAAATTACATTTTCTGAACCACATTTCTCCTCACGAGGATCGAAAACCCGCACAGGCACAGGGAGAACAATCAAACTCCCCACTGCAAACACCGTCAAACCAGCACTACTTTAGTTCACTAACAGAGCTCTTTAGATAAGGAGCGAAACGTCCGACAAAGAAGGCCAGATGACGGCTGAAGAAACCTTTGCCTCGATGGGCCACTCCTGTACGACTGAGAGCCTACACAGACGAACCTGAACTGGTTGCCAGCTAATCGCAGGGCACACAGAACCAAACAACCATTTGCGCTCACACTCACACCTACAGTCAATCTCTAAAAAAAATAACACCTCAAACTGATAACTTTCTAATATCTGTCCTTTAGGAAAATATGACAACTGCAGTTTTGCCTCTGATTGAGGCACATCATGTGTTTACAAGGAAGTGCATCAGCCAGCTGTCAATGGGGATGAGTCTCTTACAAAATTATTTCAAAGCATATTTCAAAGCACAATCTGACACTTCAACCCCTGTCACGGTGGCCTGAAGAAAAAGACCATTTTGATGAATTAATAATCCGTCTATCCATCTTCTGATCCGCTTGTCCTCACGAGGGTCGCACGCATTCTAGCGTCCATCACTACCCCTACCTACACTGAACCGGTTGCCAGCCAATCGCAGGGCACACATAGACAGAAAACCATCCGAATTCTACTCACACCTAGAAACAATTTTGACTGTTTCCTTACCCTACCATGCAAGTTTTTTGGAATATGAGAGGAAACTGAAGGACCCAGAAAAAAACCCAAGCATGCTAACTTGTTGGATGCAAACATGCTCACCAGTCGACTTCTGTCCTGCCAGAAAAAAGAATACATCTGATTAAACTTCCTTGTTTCATCCTGTTCCTCTAATTTTCCACTTTATCGATGAAAATTCAAATACATTTCAAGTGACTTACAGTTATAACTATTCATTTTATTTTCAGCAAATTAAATGTTGCATTTGTTTGCCTGAACTGTCCTACATAAAGAAGATACCATAAAGAAGATACCATTCCAATGCTCAAGGCATGAAAGTGAGGTCACAAAGAGAATTCATTAATAAAAAAATACTAATAGTATTAGTTCATTTTAGACCATCAAGCTACAAGGAAGCATGTGTCACTTCAGATTTTAATTATTAAGGACTGCCAACCCTTCAGCATTGTTGAAGGTGAAGGGGTTCAGGCCCTTGAGCCATTTTGCAAACCAGAAAGTGTCACGTTGCAAGGTGGTGGTGAACCCGAAAAAAAAAAGCAGGCAGGAGGGAGCATCAGGGTATACGTCTGTGTAAGCTCTCAGTCGTGCAGGAGTGGTCCATTGATGAAAAGGTTTCTTCAGCCATCATCTGTATTTCTTTGAAGGTGTCAGACGTTTCGCTTCTTATCCAAGAAAGTTCGTCAGGAAACTAGTCTTTCTGGTAGTTTAGGCCCTATATATATAACCCTACTGTCCAGACATGGCGGTGCCGGACTCTGCTTTGATAGGTCCCTGCTCTCAGGTTGGGGGGAGCAGAGGACTACTCCCTGCATCTCCACTGATTGTTCCTATTGTCCTGACTAATGACTGGCCTGATTGCCCCACTTCCACCGGTATCACCTCATCAGTATTGCTAATTCTATGTTGCCTAAGCAGGCTATTGTATGAACGATCCAAATTGAACCTCACCCCATCATATCAGTTTAATGAAGGATTTAGTTGTTTTATGAAAATTGCTTCTTTTACTCCCCTTTCAAACCGTCTGTTATTTCGCTAAGATTTCAACCTCATTGTCGTCAAATGAGTGGTTGCTAGCTTTTAGGTGCATATGTACTGCCGATTGAGGCAGTCTTTTTTTGAGAATGTGTTTAGTCTCCCCAATGTACTGCTCTTTACAATTTTCCTTCTTACAATGTATTGAATAAATTATATCACTTTGTTTTTCATTTGGCAGCCTATCTTTTGGATGTACTAATTTTTGCCTTAAAGTGTTTAACGGTTTGAAATAAGTAGGAATTGTGTGTTGCCAAAGGACTCTTTGTAGTTTTTCAGAAACTCCTGCAATGTAAGGTACTTCTACTCCTCTCCTTTTTGTATCTTCATAATTTTTGGTTTCATTACCTAGTCTTTCTTTTTGACATTTGTTAAATGACCAGTGAGGGTACACAGTTTGTGAGTGCTTTCCTGATATGGTTTGACTCCTTTTGTCTACCTTCAACGCTTGTTGGTATTAGTTTAGACCTATGCTGGAGGGTTCTGATAACTCTTAGTTTGTGTTGTAAAGCATGGTTAGAATCGAAAAGTATGTACCTTTACAACACAAACTAGGAGTTATCTGAACCCTCCAGCATAGGGCTAAACGAATTAACATTAATTTCTTGTGCGCTCTATATGTAATATGTGGAGGGAATTAAACATTTGAATGTCTTTCCCAAATTCATAACGGCCTTCGAAAGGAAACCGTAACTAGAATGTGGCCCACGGCAAAAAATGACTATGACACCACTGGCAAAGAACATGTGGATCAAAGTACTCGTAGATATTTAATTTATTTAGTATTTAAAGATTGATTTTGCTTTCGGCTTAACTTTTTTAAGACTGTCAAACAAAGTGTGGCCAAATAGAAGCTGGATGAAGAATTTGGCAGGCAGACCACAAGCGCTAGAGCAGATTAAATTATTCACGTCCGGAAAGACCTGGCAGAGACCAATATTCCAAAATCCTTTATAAAATAGGGAATACAAAAAGCACAAATACCAGTTTGGTCGCACGGCTGACAAATGTTGCTCAACCTTCGAGGACATCAAAGGAGAAATTGGTGCCAACGAACAATTCAGTTAATGCTTTTTCAGCAGCTGATGGTGACATGAAATCAGGCTGACTATGTCAAAAACTCGGAAAGAAGTACTGTAAATGCCCCATCAAATATTTTGATGTCATTAGAGTGTAAATAGTTATGTTCTTCAGAGCGTGACCTTAAAGCAACCCACCCACAAAAAACAAGACTTTGTCGGTGCTTCACTGCCGGAAACGCTTGTTTTATGGGTGCAGTTATGGGAATCGCTTTGAATGCAAATTACTGAGAGATAGAGAGAACAGAGCAATGGGAGGAGATAGAGTGTGGCGCTCCCTCTGTCTAGAGTCTTCCCCACACATGGACTCATTAGGTCTCCATACGCACACACACACATACACAGACAGACAGACACGCACAACACGTAATCAGCATGCCTGTGGTTCTATTCGCTTCCCTCCAGGAGGCAATATGAGGCGATGCGGTCTGTGCGGTGAGTTGAGCTCTCTGTATTGCCTTAATATCGAATGTTATCAACATTTTTAAACTGTGTTGCAGTTGTATTGTTACATCACTGTTGCCTTTTTGTATTCTGTCGCTGTGCGATAATCATGTTTTGTTTGGTCAGATTGTCATATCCATGCAACTAAATCATCTTATTTTCATGCAAAAAAAAATGATTGTAAAATAATTCAAGAGAGCAAGTGTGTGTGTGCGTGACCGTGTGTGGGATTGACATACCATCTGAATCTGCTCTTCCGGCTCATGTAGTTAAAAAGAATTCATTATAAGCTGGGATCAATAGCAATGTGAAAGGTGAAACATTGGCCAGTGAGGTGAGTCACTGCTGAACTTTATGTCAAGGATGCACCATGTCGGAAACAAAACAGAATCATTACAAATTCACTTCAGCAAATGGGACAAACCAACATATGAACCCCATTTGTTTCGATTGAACCCATAATCTATAAAATGTATTTCCAATGAGAAAAAAAAGGAAAATGTGGACGGCGGACGATTCATTTGTTAAGAAATCAGCTGATAGACGAATCGTTTCTCAAGGCAAGTGAGGCAAAATGAAGTGCGTTACTTGGCTGAAGCCAGAGGCATGATAAGTTCAATCAAATGGGTTGCTCTTGAGAGAAGTGTATTACTTAGCATGTGCAAATGGAGCTGGAGATTATCCACACTGTTCACACCCTCTGGCAGCATTATTGTTGTCAATACGACTAGACATAGAATATTCAGAGAGCAATTGTCCCATCCCATTCAAGCTATAATTTTGAATGAATTCATCATTAATGGTTTCACAAAAATGACTCTTGAAAATTGGTCAAATTTGCATCCAGGGTGTACTTGTTTTATGGCAGATTTGCATTCCTAGAAACTGTATTGGTAGAAACTGAATTGGTACACAAGTCAGAACGGAAGTGCTACTAATCTCCAGTTACATAGTAAAGTCACCATCCCAGAATATGTGTACAAAAACATTTCCACACAAATTGGTAAAGTAAGGCAGTGTGTCTTGCGTCATGTGACAATTATTACACGTTTCTTGAAATCCCAGAAATGTCATTCAACAAGAATGTCCTTATAACAGAAGGTGCATTTTTATCAAGCTACAAAGATAATCAGACAGATAGACTTTATCTGATATTAGGAAATTAAGTAACGTCTATGCGTTACAATTTTGATAGAGATTGGCACATTAGCAAATATAATTTCCTGTGTGAGAAGCTGTTTTATTTCATGAGAAGTTCCCTATATTTTTTAACTGGGAAAAGAAACGACTATTTATACTAATGTGCCGTGATATATTGGCAGGTGTGCCGTCGGAAATTATGCAATATTTATGCCTGTGTGGTCAATCACATGGAAGAAGAATCATGTACAGTGATACTTCAGCTTACGAACGACTAGTTTTCGGCGGATGAACACCAAACCACATGGTCGAACAGCGCCACGGTGGCTGGCGGACTAGTTTTTGTCACCCCCTTTGTTTGAGTGCAGATGTGGTTTGTTATCGAGTGGAGTAATTTTGCTATTATGGGACCGAAAAGACCCCATCACAGGCTAGTGTTAAACCGAAGAGGACAAAAGAGAAAATTACGGTCAAGCAGAAGAAGGAGATCATCAAAAAACATGATCGAGGTGTGCGTTTGTGTGCCTTAATGTCCCAGTACCGGTACGGTAGGTCGACCATTGCTACGTGTGGCTAAGGGTGTTTCTGTGTTGTCTAAGCAATGGTCTCAAACAATAGAAGAGGTTCAAAAACTTCTGTTGATTTGGATTAATGAAAAACAGCTCACAGGGGACAGTGTGAGTGAGGGTATTATCGCCGAGAAGGCACGTCAACTTCACTCAGACTTCATCAAGAGGCAACCACATCAACGACCATCACAAAGGTAAATAAAACGACTTTTATTTATTTAATTAAACACAATCACACATTTATTATACATAAAATAAGGTATATTTTGTGTTGTGTAGTTTTATGGCTTATTTAGTAGAAAATTATCTTTTATGGGGACCTGGGAACGTATTATTCACATTTTTAATGGTTTCTTATGGGAAATAAATGTGCGGCAGACGAACTTTCGCCTTAGACACACTCTCTGGAAATCAATTAAGTTCGTGAGCTGAGGTATCACTGTAGTACTTTTCCATACCGGTAGGGAGCAGAAGCAGGTAGGAAATTACTGGTTGCTCATTCGAAAACCGATCCAGCGCAATGAACGAATTTGATATCGAACTTTTTTTCTGTATCAGTTTGTTGTGTTATTCAGTGAGTGACAGGGGCCCAGCCAATCACGCAATACGATGCGATGATGTGTGCAGCTAATCATGGCATTGACAGTACCTATGCAGGTTCTCTGCTCAAAAACAATAAATAAAATAATAAAAATGGCGGCAATAAGTAACTGTCATGTTGATTCTTTATCATGGCAACAGAACCGGGTAGTGAATATGATACGTCAACTGCCCAAACCAAAATAAGAATGACCTGCGGGTCGTTTAAGTTGGAATGGCTTTCAGAGTATGTGCAAATACACCAAAAAGCAGTTAAACTGGGTGACATATTTTCTTTTTGGTGTGAGAAATGTCAGCTCTGCAAAATATGGAGCAAAGCCTAATCCGTAAGCAAATTTCCTGGTGGAGAAATACGGATGAAATGGAAGGTGGACTACCTCAAGTGACACATTCAGCAGAAAAGTCATTTGAATGATGTTGGAATTGTGCAAAGACTCAATATGGAAAAGTTGATTAGTACAAGATTGTTGGAAAGCGCAAACGACCCGGAAAAAAACAACCGTCACATGGATAAAAAATAACACCCTGAGCAAGTTCTAATTAACTGTATTTTACTTGCCATTAAAAAGAATGCACCAAACATTGGATTGATGTCCATTTCATTCATTGTCAATCTCTTATAATGGTGTGTTAATTTCCAATGTTTAAAAACACTTCTCCTAACAATATACCACTTAGTTGTGAAAGTAAGCTTTTTAACACTTTTTCACCGCAGGATTTTTTTTTTAATGGAAGAAATGTGCCTTGGCTCGAAAAAGATTGAAAAACACTGATTTATACTGTAACAACAACAGGATGTGGCATGTGTTGATTCTGCTTGCCATGTGTGGAACTCCTCATGCTGACATTGTATGTGGAACATGGAATGTTGTCGTAACAGATGTGCGCTAAGGTCAGAGGAAACATAATGAGCTAGATCCCCGTGTGGGTACCACTCGTTAGCACCAATGCATATTTCATGACTTTTAACTCCACTTCAGTGCACCTATCTGGAACTATGTTGTTTTCAGTTTTCCTAGATAAACACAGTCCATGTTGCAGCGACCGGAATTCCATTTCGCTTTTCCTTTTCACGCGCAACAATCCAGTGGCACACTTGACTTGTCTGAAAGGACGGAGGATTATCAATCCATGTTTTATTATAGACGATCCCACAGTCGAGGGCAGACCTCAGTGATAGTAGAAAGACTGACCGAAAAATACAGTGTTCAAAATTAGATTATTGCACTAGATAACCCATCCGCAAGATGACGACAGCAACCTTCACAACGGGCAACATTAACTCATTCACTGCCAGATGGTGTGCCAAAATGTGTCCGCTCCGGTGCCAGGTTTTTTTGTCATTGTCAGTCAAATTCCTGGACCCACAGAATATTGAGTTTTAGGACTACACAAACATTCAATGCTGTGTAAGAAACCTTAGACTCTCTTCTTTCATCACAAAAAAACAGTTAATTCCTAAATAATATGGGTCTGGAGTTATCTGAAATGGGGCCGGCAGTACAAAATACAATGCAATACTTTGGTACTTCCGGGTTGAGTGAACGCTGGCGCGTGTGCCTGTCGCTGCTTACCTGCAAAGAAAATATCCTGTGACTGTAAAGTGTCCTTGAGAGTTTTGAAAGGCGCTTATAAATGCAGTATATTATTATTATTATTATTATTATTATTATTATTATTAATACATGCATATTGGTTTACATAGCGCTTTAACAACAGTTGAAGCTGGAATGAAGCAGTAATATGGAAACAAGGGAAACAAGGCGGAAAAAATCATTGGCACCGCCCTACCCACTCTCGAGGACTTGCACACTGCAAGAACCCAAACTAGGGCGTGGAAAATCCTACTGGACCCTGCCCACCACCTTTTCCAGCTACTGCCCTTAGACAGGCGCTACCGATCCATGCGCACCAAGCCATTAACTCTTTGAACAGTAGCGCAAATGGAACTGTATAGTGCCTCTTTGCAATTTTTTGATGATGATACTAGTGCAGCATGTTCGACCGGAAACAAATTCCTTGTGTGTTCTACATACTTGGCTATAAAGACGATTCTGATTGTATGCTGCCCCTTGTGGAAGGGGAAAAAAACATTGCCAGATGTCTGGACAGCGTTTTATCTGCACACCAGCAAGAAAATCCAAAACCCAAACACATTTCAAAATGGCCCTTCACGTCATATTTTCAATTCCTGAATAAATTTGGAGATGGCAGTGAATAAGTTAAGTCACGCTGGTTTACTTGTGGCAGCACGGTACATGGTCCACCTCACTTTGCAGAGGTTGTGGGTTCGAATTTGGTCTCACCCTTCCCGTGTGGAGTTTTGCACCTGTGTGGCATTTCTGTGCTTGGTTGATTGAACACTCTTCTCAATCTTCCGTGATTTTTTGTTTATTTACATGTGCCCTGTGATTGACTGGCAATCAGTTCTGGATAGTTCAGAACCAATTTATTACTAGCTGCTCGAGTTTTAGAGATCTGTTTGTAGTTTCGAGACACTTACACCTCTCCCAGGCAATTGGGTGGCATATGTATTTAATGAGATGGCATCTCAATGAACGGAAGAATGAATGGAAATGAAGGCAAATTTCACACCCCGCTGACATTTTTAGAGTATAAATGAGCAGTTTGTATTTGGAGAATCAAAGAAAAAAATCTAATGAATAACATAATCAGTCATCACTAAGTCACACTATGATAGGATTGAAGCACATTTCCAAGTTTCTTTGTGGCTACTCTTCATCTCCATAGACCTAATGGGGCTCTTTTCAAATCACCGACTGAGTGACGGAAAGTTTACATGTTGCAAATTGCCAAGCTCTTCTGCTCAACGACAGGAGGCATGGAAAAAAAGTTGTTTTCTATCTTCATCCTGCCAATCTTTAAAACCCGTTTTAGAACTCAATTGTACTGATTGGCATTTGACTCAGCATGATTCCGACTTGATCTTGATTTCACTCCCTGGTGCTTTCTACCATCTCTGTAACTGTTTTGGTTCCTGTATATCAGGGGTTGGGAACCTTTTTGACGAAGAGAGCCATAAAAGTAAAATACATGTATCTAGAAATGTTTTTCAGTGAGAGCACACACACACACACACACACACACACACACACACACACACACACACACACACACACACACACACACACACACACACACACACACATACACGTGGCGTCACGCGGAAGTGCGCCTTTCAACCCTGTGATGTCTTTGATGTATTTCAAGTAAGCCTGACTCATTCCCACGTAGGCCAAGGGTATATAAGGAGCCAGCGTGGGACCGAGATTGGGGGAATCACGGGGCAGAACCATTCGGACTCAGACACACACGCAACTCGCAGAGACCCGCACAGCATCGGACGAAGTTTCACAGCACGACTTGCTCGACTCCACGCCACGATCAAGCTCTGCGAGACATCTACGTGTCACTTGCCTGGGAGATTTGACAACGAACCTACTTACGATTAAAGAGAACAGTGACGTGCGGTGAGGTTCATGGCTGGTGAGGCACTGACGTCATCAATGACGTCACCGCTCGTTTGTACTTAGTATTTGAACGGTAAATTCAGCGATTTTGAAAAAAATCCTTTAACGGTGAAGTTAAATGGACAAGAACTTTAAAGTACAAATCACTAAATACATCTAACTGTTTAATTTATTTTTTCATTTGATATTTCCATGACACTTTCCATGATGACAGGTGAGGCACTGCCTCACCTGCCTCCACTGACTGCACGTCACTGAAAGAGAACCATCATACTCTTTACACACACACGCACGTGATTCAACAAAATGTCAGAATATATTATTTAAAATAACTATGTGATAATACTCACCATTCATATGAATAGTTTTCCGTTCCTCGTGATTGGTGAAAAATCCAGCCAAACGAACTTGCCGGGTCCATAGGGGAAGCTACTGCTACCTAGCCTGCACACGGCTCATTCGCTTGCACGCTTGATTTCTGCTGTCTCTCACAGAGGTATATAGATGCTAACATTAGCATGGGGCTTGTCAAGGTGCCACTGATATTCACCTGTTTCATTCATGGTAATGTTTCATTGCAAATTACAATCACGGCAGAACTTTTTCTATTCACAAAGTTTTTTTCCTCGTGAGGCTGATTTAAAAGGAATCGTTTACCTTCGACATCAACGACCATAGGTCAGTATCATTCAATCAAAATTGTGCTTTCCATCAACTGCTGCCCAAACAGGAAATGAACAGTGAAAAAGCGAGAATATGTATTTCGTTTTATCAGCGAGTCAGATGCAATCATCAAAAGAGCCATATATGGCTCGCGAGCCATAGGTTCCCGGCACCTGCTGTATATGATAGCTCGCCATGTTAAGCGCTTTGTTCCAGCTTCTTTTGTTGTTAAAGTGCTACACACAGACGCCTACGTTCCAAACGGTCGTCCGTAAGGTGAATTTGGTCGTAAGTTGCTTCAGTGCTATATTTTGTATGGAATGTATGTTTAAGTCAAACACTGAACGGGCAAGTATAAAACACAGACGCTCAAACAGTTGTACAATAAATTCACACCTACTGCAGTATGACGTGGTATATCCTAAGGTCTTCAGTAAGCCATTACTGAAGCTGCTGGCACGAAATTCAGTCATTAGGAGCCAACATTACTTTTTGTAATGCATCCCGTGCTCCTGGAGCGTCAACTGGGAAGAGGGATTTCCTTCCCGCGCACATACTCTATTTCGGCAATCGGAAGCGAGCTCGGCGGATCAGGGCCTGAATTTGTTGGCAACACTTTCAGCATAGCCGGACGCTGATTGGTTAGCCTTGGTGCCCGTCGCGTAAACAGCCAGCCCTTGAAACCTTAAAGGACAACTGACGTCTCCGGACAAGTTTTGTCCAAATTTGTATAATGGCTTCAAATGACTTCTACTGAGCGTATTTTAATAAGATTCCACAGCATATAGCTATATTTTACGTTTTAAGACTCACTCTAAATATTCAGGAAGTCTTGTTTTTGAGTTGGTGACGAGTCCGTACGTGACGTCAAGAAAGGACCGTCCCCTGACCGAAAAAAGACACATGTAGCAGTCCTTCCATCACGTCAATGTATTTTGCTGTACATGTTTGGTCTGAGAACCGTGTTGCACCCAAAAGCCGCCAGAAGAGGGCATCCAAGCTCAATGTAAGGAATTTATCAGCCAGTGGAAGCGGAGGTGCCCACTGGAGGTCGCCATTGTGTGCCTCTTTTTTGGGGTGAGAGATTTTCCCCCAATGTTGCTTCAAAATGGCACATATAATTTTTTAATCAATTGCAAACATGTATGCTTTCCTTTTCAGAACTATTTGAATCATATTCATAACTGGATGCGTTACAAGAAAGCATATTCTCTGAATCTGAAGCCATTGTTTTGATTCACAAGCAATGCAAGACATCTTGGTGTGACGTCACAAACTGGGGGCGGGTCTTTCTGAAAATGCCCAATTCGCAGTTCAATTTTTTGCAGAATTTGGACACTAAGTCATTTTTATTGGTGTTTTGCATTTGAATAAAAATATCATACTGCGTGTTTTGGGTATTTTAGATGCTATAACACGTTTTTCTGATATCGGTTAAAAAAGTGACGCCGGTTGCCCTTTAAATGCCTCTGTGTGCGTGAAAATCAAATTAAGGTTACCTGGAAATAGTGTCTTTATGTTCATCCTGAAATTCCACCGGATAGCTAAGCATCACAAATACATTTTGGGTGAATAGTGTCTAATAGTGTCTCCCATGTATTTATAATTGTATTTTGTTTATTGCATTCTTTTTGTGATTGTATTTTATTTATTATAGTACCTATGCTTGTCTGTGACTGTAAAGTGCCCTTGAGAGCTTTGAAACGCGCTTAAAATGTAATGTATTATTATTATTATTAATAGTGTCTTTATTCCCGCCTTAAAGTGTGTTCTCGCCTATGTACAAATTAACTACAACTACAACAACTACAGATGGGTTCTCCATGCAAACCATAGAACATTCATGTCAGCAATGTATATTAAATTTATGATCTTTAATTGGAAAAAATCAAGTCAAAGATACCATTTTGGTGATGTTTCTGATATTGCTACGTTGCTACTGTCATCGTCTTTGTAAAATTACAGTCCACAACTGCATGACAACATAACCAACACCACTCCATATTAAATTTGTTGCAAATATATCATGTTGACTACATCTTTTGTTACAATATCTTGTTCAGTTGTGCAATTACTTCATGTTCATTAATAGTTAACATGCCTGAACACCTGGTGTTTGCATCTCAGCTTCTTCCTGCTCCTGTGTGGAGTTTGGATGTTTGTTTGCATGAGCCATAAATTCAATGCCTTCTTTCTTTACTTATGCTCATTGAACAGTGTATGATGCTTTATCAATACAGTGTGATGAGATATATTATTTGTTATTATTGGGTTAGTTTTCATTTAAAACTGACAAAAATCATTGACAAATAACCACCGAGTCTTGGAGAAAACACTCTCCCGAAAGGGTTTGACAAGAAGAATTTGACAGTTCTCTCAAAAGTGATGAGGCGTGTGCAACCTTTCGAACGCTCAAAGAGATTCAGAAAATCACTGCACACATAAGAAGCAGTTTGAGCAAATGACATGTTGCAAAATGAAATGGCACACTTTTCATTTTATACAGCTCTGGTGGATTGAGAAATTGCAGAAAGGTGGAGGAGCAAGTCCAATGAACAATTAAACATGTATTTTTCTTAGGGATAGCAGGAACTGTGTTTTTTTTCCTTTTTTTTCTTTGAACACTGTACTTTGAAGCAGTTCCTTATCCCCCCAAAAAATGATTGGAGCCGTAATGGTTTGTCTTATCAAATAAATCTTTGAATCCCAAAATTAAATATCCATCACATTTGTTACTTGCTCAATGTGCTCATCGAAGTCTTCAATAATCAATGACTCTTATTTTTTTCATTTATTTATTCATTATTTCATTTGCTTTCAGTGGATGTTTGTGTTCTGCTCTGCCCCATTCGAGTTATAAAATAAACAAATATGCATACAGTGGTAAACCTCAAAGCTAAAAAAACTTTTTTTGTCAAATGCTGCGTGAAATGGACACTCACGTGACTACTTTGTCTCTTTCTGTCCACTAGATGGGAGTGTAGCTGTGGAAGACAGTTTGTTTGAACCTATTCGTCAAATTCTACACAGGTTTGGCCTCTACAGTATAAGGACCACAACATAAACCATGAATTCAGGTGTACACCAACTGTACATGATGTTCAATGAGGTTAATTGGTGAAGGATAAAAAGTCAACATGGCGCAGGGTTGAATGGAGTAAAGCAGCCATGTTGTCAAAAATAGCAGTGGGTCTTATCCTGACCCTTCTAATCCTACTGACCATCAGCGGCAACATGCTGGTGTGCCTGGCGGTCTGCGCCTCGCGACGCCTCCGCTGTCTCACCAACTGCTTCATCGTGTCACTGGCGGTGACAGACCTTCTGCTCGGCCTCGCCGTCCTCCCCTTCTCAGCACACCTGCAGCTTACAGATGACTGGCCGTTGGGCCCGGTCTTTTGCAACTTCTACATCTCCATGGACGTCATGCTCTGCACTGCCTCCATCCTCACCCTGCTGGCCATCAGTATGGACCGCTATTTGGCTGTGACAATGCCCCTCAGATACAGCTCTCTGGTGCTGCCTTGGAGAGTGTTTGTGGCCATGGCGGGCGTCTGGACTGTGTCGGTGGCCGTGTCCTTTTTGCCCATCTACATGGGTTGGAACACCGTCAACGGGACAGTGCAAAACCACGGCCAATGGGCCCCTGAGAGGACGTGTCGCTTCGAACTCAACAGGCCTTACGTTCTAACCGACTCACTTCTCACCTTCTACTTTCCTCTGCTGGTCATGTGCTGGACATACCTCAGAATCCTTCGTATCGCACGCGCACAGATCAAGCGCATCATCAGTACTCGGCCCACGTGTGTCACCACTTACAGCTGCAGGAGCCACCGGTCGGCCATCGCGACTGTCGTCTCCAGTGTCCCGCAGTCGGCCCTGCGGGAGCACAAGGCCACTGTGACGCTGGCAGCAGTGATTGGAGCCTTTGTGGTGTGTTGGCTGCCTTATTTCATCCTGTTCACAGCATTGGGCCTACAGGAGAATACCGACCCAAACAGAGTCCCAGAATTTTCGGTCGTGCTGTGGCTGGGTTACACAAACTCAGCACTCAATCCGATCCTCTATGGAGCGCTCAACAGAGACTTCAGGTCCGCCTACACGCAGCTATTGAGATGTCGATGGCCGACATACAATGAGTCGCAACAATCTCCTGCCACTGTAACTATAGCAGGTACAGCCACAATGTTGTGAAGTTTTATGTTTTAGGGCGAGTTATTTTTCCATCATAAGAAATCAACAGCATACAATATGTGGATAGGCTCAAAAATGATAAATTGATTTTTTTGTTCCCAAAAACTCTAATATTAATTCGACGACAATCCACACAAACTATTGTGAATCTGCGCTTGCTTTACACAACGGTAATGCGTAAAGAGCGTTTGTGAGCAAGAGCCATTATTTAGAATTCAAATCGATTCATATAATGTTTTGCAAAACATTTTAAAACAATGTTCGACTGCAATTTTGAACAATCAACTTCATATTATGTCGTGACTTTCAATGACATGGGAAAATATTTATGTCACTTAAATGTCTCTTGTTATTTCATTAGGACAAATATCATTACATTTTGAGCTGCAGTAAATAGTGGTTAGAACGCCGGCTTCACAGTGCAGCGGTCACAAGTTCGATTCCCGCTCCGGCCTCCCACTGTGGAGTTTGCATGTTCTCCCCGGGCCCGCATGGGTTTCCTCCGGGTCCTTCTGTTTCCTCCCACATTCCAAAAACATTCACGGTAGGCTGATTGAACACTCCAAATTGTTCCAAGGTGTGAGTGTGAGAGTTGTTTGTGTCTATGTGCCCTGCGATTGGCTGGCAACCAATTCAGGGTGTCCCTTGCCTAGTGCCTGAAGACGGCTGGGATAGGCTTCAGCACCCCCGCGGCGCTAATGAGGATAAAGCGGTCTGGAAAATGGATGGGTGGATAAATCCTGGCCTACCACTGCCAACTACTAGAGAAACTGTTGGAGAATAGTGGCCTTCTCTCCTCCACGTGTTCGTTAATATTGGATGATTTTGGTAATCCAAATAAAAGCTGGAGTCGATGAACAGTACCTTCAAAGGCTTAATTTGCAGAATATTCCGGACACGTGATTTACAGACAATGGCTGTTTGAACACGAGTGTGTTCACCTCATGGACACACAACATATTTATTTCATCAGAAGGGCGGTATCAAGACTATGGCGCGACACCGAGGCGGCTTTCTTCCAAAACAATTCCTAGCTTTTATCAGTCTGTCTCCACAAAGTTTAACAAAGGTTAACTTAGTTCACTCTGCGCATCAGAAGGTTATACAGGATATTTAAATATGACGGAAGACACACACTGTGACATTATTGAAGATGCACATCATTGCATTGTTGAAGATGCAAATCATGACATTATTTAAGACACACATCATGACATTATTGTCATGACATATCATTGATAAAAGTAAAATACCATGGCAGAGGCTTAATTAAACAAATTATTATTATTATTATTATTATTATTATTATTATTATTAGCATATTTGACAATAAAGCTGACTCTGACTTTTTTGGACTTTGATAATTTGAAATAATCCTTCAAAACCAAAATGAGAAAACAGGTTTAATATAGCTACCGGAATGGGGAAAAATAAACAGTATATGGTGATTTGTGCCACGTACGGCATCCGGCAATGCAAGAATCTTAACTGTCAGCGCTCCAAACACTGATGTAATGAGAAACAGCGCGTCTCGTATCTTTTTTTTACATGTGCATTTTTACGGACAACTTATTCTGTCACAACCTTTGAAGACAGTTACCGGAATTGTCCGACAGTATGTACTATCACGTGATATACGTAGTTGAAAGCGTTATTACGATGCGGACACGAGCGTGTAAACCGAATGTTATGCAAATATCGAACATCCTGGCTGTCATGTTTAACTTGCCTGCATGACATGAGCGCGTGTGCCTATTTGCTCGATTGTTGCCTGAGTGTTGTGTGTACTGTGTTTACTTAGCTTTTCTTTTGGCCTTGTCAAGTCGCAGTTTTCCTCCCTAAATGCAATGTAGAAGAGAGACAATTTTCGGGGTGACCGTTTTGCCACATCAAATAAGGTTATTCCAACCAATGTGAGTCTTGTCAAGCATGAATCACTTGCACACAAGTTGAATTGAGCTTTGCGATTAATTTACCGGTTGAGACAAGACACTCCTCCGCCCAGCTGTCATGGAGTCACGTGACTGGATGCGACCCGGACGTAAATAATCGCTAAAATGTTCAATATCCGTTTTTAAATCATGCACTTTTTACTCAAAGTGCTTTTTATTGCAACTGAGCCAAAGCTAAGCCACTCATTTTTGGAATTTCGGCCTATGCAATACTTTCGAAATTTCGAAAATATATTTTGTTATTTCCGGTGCTTTTCATATGTATTCATTGAATGTTTGATTCAACAAGCTGCTTTTTTTGGTGGTTGGGAGACTGTGCTCATCTCCAAACAGCAGTATTGATTGACTCATCGAAAGTAACCTCTAATACCCTGTTGCCTCTGTATCACAAACCAATTCACACTCATTAGTCTTCTAATTGGAAATAAATCATGTAACTGTGTCACATTTGGTAATTTGTGGATCTGAACTCTGAAAATCCGACCCAGTAATATTTGTGTCCATATTTTTTCCACCCTGTGATCTGTGCGGCTTTGCGAGCTTACCGTATTTTCCGGTGTAGAAGGAGCACCGGAATTGAAGGCGCACCGCCAATGAATGGTGTAGTTTCAAAGTGTTTTCATATCTAAGGCACACACTTCACTGAATGAAAAACGTTTTCCAAATTGAATAAATAAATTTAGAAACCTCTTCCAAATATAAAGCACGCCAACATTATAAGGCTCTACAGTAGAGGCAGGGGTTATGCACGACTTCTACAGGGGTAAATGGAGTCGTTGGCTGCTGAAAGTATTTGCGAGACCTGTTGTGGTTCAATATTACTTCACATATAAGGCGCACCTGCATTTAAGGCACCTGGTCGTCTTTTGAAGAAAATCAAGGATTTTGGGTGCGCCTTCTACACCGTAAAATACGGTAGTTGAGTTTTTAGTGTCTTTCAGCTTGCCCTGTTGGCTGTGTTGTAAAATGTTTCCACATCTCATTCTGAATCCCTTTTACTTCATCAACTACAGCGGAGTATGACATTTTGTGGCTCTTCAGAACACAAGATCACTGCCGCTACCAGGCAGACACACAAGCTGTGTCCAAATTCACATCCTCCGAAGGTCTCATGACATCATTTTCGACAGTGCTCAACTGCTCATCGTGGTTTTCGAATTCTAGAAAGACAATTCACAGGCCGAGTCCCTCGATGCCTTCAAAGTCTCGACCTCATGTAACCTCTGTGAACTGCATAAACGGCGGCAAATTTGAACAGGCTCAAACTGAATGGAGACCACTTGCAGTCAAACCACGTCACCAGTGAAATCATGCAGCCTTTGGAGGACACAGACTGTGAATTTGGGCACAGTCATTGGCTGTTGCAGGGACCAGCTGAGACCTGAGTGATGGGACACTGCTTTCAGATCACATGTTCTGGACACCTCCACTTTTTACCTTCCATGTCTTGTCAGAGCTCATTCAAAATGATTCCCTGTCATGTTTGATGTTCCCTTATTTTAGGCAGACAACCACTCATGGAGGTGACGCTTCTGTGTGGACACACACCTTCCAGCTGCAGGGCGGGTCAAACAAGTCCGAACTTCATGCCCCAAGAGTCACATCGCAGTACGAACACAACCATGACCCAAATTGCGAACCGCACAACTGATGCAGGTGTCGATGACTGTTAAAAGGTAAGGTCATAGTTTATTTACAATGTAGACAGAGTTGATAGTTTCTGTCTCATGCTCAATACAAAGGCAATACATATTTTTTTGAAATATATTTAACTCAATGTCACTCCAAATATACATTGCATCACTTTTTGTTGTTTTTCTCTTGAGATTACCAAGCAGAGGCAGCCGTTGTAGAACTACTGAAGTGAAATGACCTGATGTTCTGTAAGTACCTTCAGACATCTGCACTCAGCACAGTTAGTCACAGATACTTGACCAATGCTTTCACACCCTGCAATTGTTACTTTCCTGAGACAATATGTGCAACATGATGACCAATTGATTTGTGTTGTCGTTTTAAAGCAAAACATTCTGATAAATGTCCACCAATATCAGAAATTGTACAAAGTGACAGACACAAACCTGCATGCACACACCCACACAGTGCGCTGCTCCTTCATTTGCGAATTCTTACAAATCCATTAAGACCGAATCCAAAACCAAAAATGTATCAACTTAATCAGAACTATTAGTGTATATTTTACGTTTACAATGGCGTAGAAATGTATCATACTGGAAGATCCATCCATCACACCTCTTGAGGCTCATAGGGAGATTGGGTCTACAAAGCTAACTCACCCCTGGACTGGCTGCCAGTCAATTAAAGGGAACATGATAGAGACAGTCTACCACCCACACTCACTTTCACAGTCATTGAACACATGCTGCCTACACAGATGTCAGGCGAATGAATCACTGCAACATCAGTGACAACACACTGAAAGATGTTTTAATAAATAAATGAAACATGCAACAGTGATCACTATTACTGTAAATTGAGGTACCGGTAATTCTTGTGTGTGTGTGTGTGTGTGTGTGTGTGTGTGTGTGTGTGTGTGTGTGTGTGTGTGTGTGTGTGTGTGTGTGTGTGTGTGTGTGTGTGTGTGTGTGTGTGTGTGTGTGTGTGTGTGTGCGTGTGCGTGTGTCTTTCTTCCTGTTAGAACACATCGGAGTCTTCATGTAAAATAAACCAAGACCTCTGCAGCTCAGCTTCTCACACACAAGAAGCATCATCGCATACTCAATCCCCTCTGCATTGAACGTGCAGTCTCACTATAACATGGAAACGAAGGCCAAAAAGAGATGCACATTCTGCACATTCGGAGGACTGAACATGTCTGGCAGCATGTCGGTCATGAAGCACATGATCTGGTGGTTTAAGACAAGGCCGCTCTCCTGTGGTAGCATCAGGTATCACAATCCTGACAGGGACTGAACAATCACTTTTACCTCTACATCACTTGTTTTTACAGTCTCAAGTGCTTTGCATTTGAATGTGTAGCAGAGAATGTATTGCAAATGCATGTATACGTTTATTTTGGCGAGGATGTTGACAAATGTGTGTGAAATGTCAATAAGAGAATTTTTTGAAGTACAGTAATCCCTTGTTTTCCGCTGTTAATACGGACCGGGACCACCCACGATACACAAAGATCCGCGAAGGGGAGATATATAAAATTAACCCAGATGTGAAAAATACATTACCTTTCTCCTACAGTTACTTGGGGTGAGTTTGCTGCTCTACTTTGCAGCATTTGTTTTCCAAACGGCTTCACATATTTCTACTTTGGGCTGCGTTAGTCCCATATGAAAAATGTTTTAGTTATGACTTTGATCAGTTTTTGCTATTAATTGTAATGCTTTAAAATGAAATCTGAGAGAGTCTAGTATTAATACAGTAAATGTTTCTCAATTTTAAAAGAGAGGTCCTCCATATGTCTTGTCTTTCTGCATGTTTGTACATATTGTTCATGTGTTAAATTTTATTGTTGAGAAATCATTTGAATACATTTCTCCTGTCCTACCTTTAAAACATTGGCGAAAATCTTTTTCTAAGCACATCTTCGACCAGGCTGATTAATCTCTTTAAATTACCACTCCATTTATTACTCAGATTGTAAAAACAGTTATTTGCTTTCATCACTTTGCTGCTGTGAAATGTAAATTTCTCCACTGCGAGACTAATAAAGGCAAATCCAATCCAATCCAATTTCCCACATCCATCAATTTCATGATTTTACTGCACAATAACTCCAAGACTCGTCTTGGTTTGGATCCATGAGAAATCAGCAACCAGGTAAAATGTACTCATGAAACTCGTCTGATTAAAACCTCTCTATTCACAAGTTAGACTTTAAATCACGTTTACTGGGGAAGGCAAAACATGTTTTACAGTGGGAATGTGTTATTTGCAGCAATACCTGGGACTTTAAAATCCATCCATCCATTTTCCATACCAGTTATTCCTCATTAGGGTTGCGGAGGGTGCTGGAGCCAATCCCAGCCGTCTTCGGGCACTCTGCGGGGAACACCCTGAATTGGTTGCCAGCCAATCGCAGGGCACACAAAGATATACAGTCACTCTCACACTCACACTAAGTGACAAGTTTAGGAGTGTTGAGTCTGCCTGCCGTGCATGTTTTTGGAATGTGGGAGGAAACCGGAGGACTGAGAGAAAACCCACGCGGCCCAGGGAGAACATGCAAACTCCACACAGGGAGGCCGGAGCGGGATGCGAACCAGCGACCTCTCCACTGTGAAGCCGGCGTGCTAACCACTCGACTGCCGGGCCGCCGGACTTTAAAATGTTCATTAAAATTTGTAAACGTTTTTGTAAAAATAATTACACAAACTTTGCCCTGGTCCATAAATGTCGAGTGTCCCGTAGTAAACAAACACATGGCTGAAAATTCACCTGAATGCACAATCGTGCCCTCAACAAAATTGTCCAAAAGTACTGTCTTTTCGGGTGTACAAGGCGCGCTGGAGTATAAGGCGCACCTTCAATGAATTACAAAAGTTTTCCAAATATAATATAGAAATATATAAAGGTTTTCCAAATATAAGATACACTACATCAGTGGTGTCAAAGTCATTTTTTGCCGAGGGCCACATTGTAGTTACGGTTTCCTCTCGAGGGCCGTTATGAATTTGGGGAAGCCATTAGAATGTTTAATCCCCTCCACATATTACATATACAGCGCACAATAAATTAATGAATAACTAGTTTTCAAATCTGAAGTCAAGAATAATGACTGTTATTGTGGTTTACATCCAAAAATCAGAAATTTTGGTTAGGATTTTAGCACACATCATGGAATTGATTGATTTGCTTTCGCGGGCCGAATAAAATGATGTGGCGGGCCGGATTTGGCCCCCGGGCCTTTACTTTGACAACTGTGCACTACATTATAAGGCACTACAGTAGAAGCTGGGGTTACACACCACTTCTACAGTGGGAAATTGAGTCGTTGCGAGACCTGTTGAGGCTCAATATTACTTCACACATAAAGCGCTCCTGCGTATGAGGGGCAGGCCCATCTTTTGAAGAAAATGAAGGGTTTTGGGTGCGCCTTATACACCGGAAAGTACGGTATATTGTTCTTCTAAGCAGTTGCATTTGATTGTAACAGTGTTCCTAATCAAGTGACAAGTAAGACAGAGGATGCTTTACAACAACGATAAAAAGTAACCACTACAAATGCAGACACATAAGTGCCTTGAAAAGGGCTTCCATGGTAAAAATGGCAAGCACTCAGGAAAAATTGCTTTATACGCTGTTTTCGCATCTTAAAAACCGATGCGGTTGAGATGTGGTGAAGGTCTCACAAATCCTTCATTGGGCAGCAGTTACATTTTATTTATGATGCTTTCATCTTTAAGAGCGTCGAAACATTGAGCACTGTTCATCACGCTTAGCTCCGTTGGTCACTCACAACATCTGTCCCTTGGTCATGTTTGGAGCGATAGCCAAACTGACTGCTCGCACTACATGAAAACCATTCATCATTGCTTTTTAGACAAAACCTTGATCTGAGGCAGCTGGGTGTCTGGGAAGGAAAATAAGCCTTGCAGTCACAAACACACACTCGTATATAAATATCTCTATAGAAGCTATCAATCATAAATATTGTCATTATTCAACTGTGCCATCGACAAGCCCTTCTCCTTTTCTTTCACACACACACACACACACACACACACACACACACACACACACGTACATGGACACACTCGTGCATGCATGCAGACACACGGGTGCACAGAGGAAAAGCATCATGAATCATGAGTCTTATGAATGCCATCCAAACACTTCTTAGAGCTATGAGGAATCGGGATGATTGATCGATGTGGTCGAATGGGGTGAACGCAGAGAAGATGGACAGGAGGTTGAAACCGACGACGCAGGGGTCACTCGCCGCAGTTGAGAGGTCAAACGGATTTGGCGGAGGCACAATATGGCCGACGAGGAAGGCGAGAGCGGCGGCCGGCGGAGGAGAGGAGTTAATGGATGAAAGAGGTGGGAGCAAAAGCAGGAGGAGGAGGAGGAGGTGGTTGGGAGATGTTGCCTCAGTGAGGCTGAAGCCATAACTCATCTTTTATTAAAAATAATGAAAAAAAACTTAATGAGTTAATATCTGGAGAAAGAGACAGTAAGACGGAAACGGAGAAAAGGACAGCACACAAAAGGAAGGAGAAGTGATCAGACGGAAAACCGAAGCGGGTCAGTATTTAGTCATTTATCCCACTTTTCCAAAGTTTGTATAAAAGCCATCAAGGCAAGTGAGGGGCCAGTCATTTTTGTCCCTTTTGCTTCTGACAAACTAAATCCCACTGCCCGCTTGCTAATTACAGTAAAGGCACTTAACAACCAATTAACTGTGATGAGCTAAATTAGCAGGTTCCACTCTCCATTCACGAGTGCATTACGTGTGTACGTTGAAACAGTTTGGGAGAAACCTCAGCGGCCCCGGTTCGCGTGTTGACAAATGAAGGATTAATTACCATTAAAGCATCCGCATGCTAATGAGCCAAGAAACAATTAGAGGGGCGGTTAGCACGTGAGCCCAAGCGCGAACGGGAGGCCAAGGGAGGAAGTGCAATGGAGAAATCTTCATTGGGAAGCAATGCTGATTAAATGGGTGGAGAGAAGCACTCCTCACCCAATATCCATGAACTTATTAAATACATGACATCACAATTTGTCTTTTCAAGCGCACAGCAATACATCCCCCAACGCCGCCATCATCTATTTCATGCCGCAAAACTCTCTTGTCTTTTTTCTTTTCTAGCTTCTCTCCAACTCTTCTCTCCTTCCTGCTTGGGGGACATAGTCCTGTGAAGGAATTTAATATGCAACTTTTATATGAGAAACCAATCGCATATGTCCGGGTCTATTGGGCTTGCAATCTATCGGCCAGGACGGCTAATGTAATAGAGGGAGCTGAGGCTATTTATCACACGGGGAGCTACCGTTCCTACACTCTCCCTCCCTCTGTCTTTATTCAAGCCCAGATTCCACAGCTGCCACTAAATCAGGCCAACTATGAGCTATGGCTGCCCACAGGGCATCTCCTCTTTTATAGAGGGATTTGGATTGCGTATCTTCTGGTTCCTCTGTGGTCGTTGATGCCTCTTACCCAAGCCATAAACCTCTAACAAAAGGGAAAGAGTTACATGTCCCTCTGTCCCCTCTGTGAGGACATGGAGACGGGGGACTTGGAGGCATAATAAAGCTGATGACAAATTTATTAATAGTGCAACGACGTGGCAAAGGACTCTCTCCAGTTACACAGGTACAGTAGTTTTCTGTGTACAGGCTATTATTTCCAGGTCAAACTATCACATGGAATTTCCTGGAAGCCAACACGTGCCACCGCGTCATGATCGCTTCATTAGCATGAGAGCATAATTGTTTTTTTTTTTTTTAAGCAGAAAGACAAACGCAATCAATTCAATAAATAAATGTAGTTTAGCTGCCTCCATTCAACCTTTGTGGATTACCATGAAATGGATTGGATTGGATGTACCTTTATTCGTCTCACAGTGGAGAAGTTTACATTTCACAGCAGCAAAGTTAGGAAAGGAAGAGGAAAGGAAAGAAAGAAGTAAAAAAACAATATACAGGAGCTGCTGGAAAGGCAGCCACTCTCACGGTGTCATCTAGAAGTAAAAACAAAACAAAAAACTCAATAACAAATAATATGACAACACAAAGACACAGAGAGTCATTCATTCTTAAGCACGTGCTGCACCCTCTTTGTGAGATGAAGCAGATGACTAAAACTCTAAACATCTCGGTCATTTGAAAATTATGTACGCAATTGTCTTTGCATATTTTTTACATATTCGCCAAACAGAATATGTCGTACACAAAAAAACACAATTGGAGATTGGATACTTGTGCACAAAAGCAATTGGTTTTTGTTGTTGATTTACATGACCTTACTTTACTGTCACTTTAAGAGAGGACACTTTCTCCTTAAAATCTCAATGAACACATTAATGTGAGAGAGCTGAGAACATGATGTGTTGGAAAAGTTCCAAGATGGGTGTCCGTGCTGCAAGTAAGTGAGGCAAATGCAGCACTTGTATCACATAATGTCACATTTCGGTTTGCGACCAACGGGTGTCACTGTAGGCCCTGGCCTGCAGCTGCACAGGTGTTGGTCGTTTTCATCAGTGGCAGTTAAAACGACTCCTGACCGGACCATTCAGTGACAGGTTTGTTTCATCTTGTCATGTTTTATTCATGGTTTTGTTTGGTACTTTGGACCTTTTTGTTATGATGACTTTGTTGTTTGAGGTTTTGTTCGTGCCGACTTTATGTAATACTATTTGTCAAATGTACCCTGCTCCTCCGTCCTGCCTGCATTGTTGGGGTCCAATACAATTAACCACCTTGCAAACCGTGACACATAATGGAGAGGGAACACTTGTGGTTTGGGGTCGAAACATATCTTGTGTGACTCCGTTCTTGGAACTCTTTTGAGATGCCTCCTCCCTCCAACATGTTGTTTCAAATTACGATTAATGGGTGCCATTTCTACCTCGCAGTCAAAACATCTCTCGTTGGAATCTCGGTTCCAGCCTGTGTGGTCTTCACATATTCCTCAGGTTGTTCACACATCCCGTAGGTGAAATTGATGACTCCTAATTGCCTTGAGGTGTAAATGTCATTGAAACTGGCTGTTTGTCTCTTGTATTTGCCCTTCAAATGACATATGACCAGATTGCCACAAGTAGCTTGATAAGCCACCTTGCCTCCACTCTTATAGTCATAGCCATGACGCTGTGAGCAAACCATGTGATCATCATTGACATTGCAGGAAGCACCGGAGCTAGCGTTAGCTTTATGTTGTGCTGTGACAAGTGACAAGTTGCATATTGACTGCCATTAAAGCAAATGAAAGATCTAGCGAATGCAAACAATTCAAAAGCAGCTCAGAGGGAATGGGTTGTAAGTGACATCATGTATTTTGAAGAAGAAAAACATTTACAAAGAAAAGTGTGAGCTGTCAGAGTCATCTTGACTGCGGTTGTTTTATTATGAAGAAGCTGGCAGTCTCATGGTTCTGTTTGTGATTCTGTGCAGGCAGGAGCAGAGGGTGTTCCCTCCAGTGCTGGATCCACCTTATATGTCATCTTCCTTTAAAAAGGACTGCAATGGCAACAGCTCATCAAAAAACTAAATTGATACTAGACAGATTTTCTTTCAACTGTGCACTTTTTCTCTTGTCTATTACTCTATTGAGTAGGAAATGGTTTCCCAGGGGAGTAGTCACAGAGTCCAGGTCTGCGTGGAAATGGCTCACCGCCACAAGATTTAAAAAGTTTACACACTGTTTTTCAAATACAGTGATACCTCGGCTTACGAATGCTTTAGCTCACAAACTTTTCACCTTATGAACATTAAATTCGCGAGAATGTAATCTTGGCATACAAACTAGTTTTTGGCGGACGAACCAAACCACACAGCGCCACGGCGGCTGGTGGACTAGTTTTCAGCGGATGTACAGCAAACCACACGGTCGAACATCGCCACGGTAGCTGGCGGACTAGTTTTCCACAGCCCCTTTGAGTGCAGATGTGGTTTGCTATCGAGTGGAGTACTTTTGCAATTATGGGACCAAAAAAGACCCCACCACAGGCTAGTGTTAAGCCGAAGAGGACACCAAAGAGGACTGCGAGACTAATAAAGGCAAATCCAATCCAATCCAAAGAAAATTATGGTCAAGCAGAAGAAGGAGATCATCGAAAAACACAGTACGCTAAGTCGACCGTTGCTACGTGTGGCTAAGGGTGTTTCTGTGTTGTCTAAGCAACAGTCTCAGGCAATAGAAGAGGTTCAAAAACTTCTGTTGATTTGGATTAACGAAAAGCAGCTAGCAGGGAACCGTGTGAATGAGGGTATTATTGCCGAGAAAGCACGGCAATTTCACTTGGATATCATCAGGACGCAACTACATCAACGACCATCACAAAGGTATATAAAACGAATTTATTATATAGTACAGTTTATTTCTTTAATTACAATACAATAGCAGATTTATTATACATAAAATATGTATATTTTTGGTAGTTTTAAGGCTTATTTAGTAGTAAAGTGTGCTTTAAGGCGACCTGGGAACTGATTATTCTCATTTGTAATGGTTTCTTATGGGAAATAAATGTTTAGCAGGCGAACTTTTCGCCTTACACACACTTTCTGGGTACTTAAGTTCATAAACTGAAGTATCACTGTATTAGGTTTTTATGACATAAAATTGAGAACAAGACAAACCATTTCAAAAGGTTTTCCTTTTGAAGGTTCAAACCCTGAAGTTAAATTTAGCAGATGGTCGCCGTTGTGGTTGTTGGAATAGTCCATAAACATGTATAATATTTCATTTATCCATTTTGTGTAAAATATATTCCCACAAACAAAGTGGCAGTGTGTGCTTGTGTTCGTGTATGTGTGTGTAAGGAGGGTATAATGCTGCCCACCTGCAGTAATTAACATGCCGCAGATAACCAGATTCATTTAAACAAATTAGCCACATTACTGGCCACGGTGTACTCGCTGATGGCAATTAATAAGAAATTAGCCACAATCAGCCCTATACTAACATCTCACAGAGGGGCCGCCGCTGGAAATTAATAAGCGGAGATTCATCTCTCTTACTGTCTTTCTGGCTCCTTGTCCTCCTCCCGCATAGCCAAACACACACACCTACATTGTTCATCACACACCTCAAATACACTTTTTTTCTTCCTATGTAGCATCTCATGATCTGCAATCTGCTCATGTCAGCTCGCCAGCTTCCTCTTTACCAGGGTGTGAAATCTCCCTGATAGACATATGTGTGTGTGTGTGTGTGTGTGGTATATACAAGTATTACACACACACCCACACACAGACCAATAGAGATATACCATAGATCGTATATTTCACCAGTGTGCGCCCTACTGCATGCATGTATACGCATAAAGATACCACAAAAATGAGAAGTGGAGGCCATCAGTAGCGAAATGGCCCGCCTCTGGGGGTCCTCACACCAATCAGCAAAGTTCACCAAGAATCAATTAACACCAGTGGGAGGGGGCAGAGGGTACGGCAACGCACACACTAAGACATACACACAGTGCCCGCAACCATGATGCCCACACACATGGCACTGTCTGAGGAGATATCCGTCAGATCACACATTCAACTAGATGCTGGCTCACCAGCCAGTGTGCATATGTGTGTGTCCATCCTGGACTGCCGGGGACCCTCATTGTGTGAGTTTGGGGAACAGATTGGAGGTCAGCAGGTGGTTAGACCAGGGTCACCCCCGTCTGAGTCGTATGTGTGTTTGTATGTGTGTTTCTGACCCCTACCTGCTAGGCTGGCCTGCAGGGAACCATGTATATAATGGATAGAGCTAATTCCAAGTAGAAATGCGTTTAATCTGTGGAGAAAATAAATAATAATAAAATAATATAATAAATAAATAAATAAATAAATAAATAAATAAATAAATAAATAAATAAATAAATAAATACATAAATAAATAAATAAATAAATAACAAGCATAGCAGCACAAAGAACCCCTCACATTTGGACTTGATGAAAACCATTCATCATGTCATTCTTACCCAAAATCATTGACAAGTTGGGACTTAAGAAATAAATTGCGTCTCTTGAGTGATTGGGAAACATTTCTCGTGGGGGGTAGTCAGAAACATTGTGCTACAAAAGACAGAAGAGACCCAAATAAAGTGATCACAGAGCATCTTCCATTTAAACATTCCACTGTGAAACCACACCTCCTTCTTCCTGTGTCATCTCCATCTGTTCCACTGTTGCACTCGTCCATCCTCTTGCACCCCCTCCTCGCCATCCATCCCCTTTTCCCCTCGTTTGCTTTGCTCCTCTTTGGGCTTCCTACCCTGGGGGAAGTAAGGTGATCTCCACATGCTGGCGTAAGTGACTGGTATTAGTCTGCTTCTATGTCTGTCTGTTTGATCCCACCACTAATGACTCCACTGGGAGGGAGCACTGATAATGGGAAATCAATATAGAGGATAGCGCTCAAGAGTGGCCTCACTTAGCTCTCCCTCTTTCACGCCTCATGGCAAAGTGTGTGTGTGTGTGTGTGTGTGTGTGTGTGTGTGTGTGTGTGTGTGTGTGTGTGTGTGTGTGTGTGTGTGTGTGTGTGTGTGTGTGTGTGTGTGTGTGTGTGTGTGTGTGTGTGTGTGTGTGTGTGTGTGTGTGTGTGTGTGTGTGTGTGTGTGTGTGTGTGTGTGTGTGTGTGTGTGTGTGTGTGTGTGTGTGTGTGTGTGTGTGTGTGTGTGTGTGTGTGTGTGTGTGTGTGTGTGTACCTTCTTCAGACAGTACAACTAAATATCAACAACTATGATATACTTAATAAGTACAATCTAATAAAATTCAAATGTGTTTGTCTGACACCAAAACGTATTCATAATAAATGAATATAAATAATTAAATGTGGTGACTTCAGAAATTTGGAATGAATGCTGAAAAATGCTCAGTCAAACATATACACAAACACTTTCGCGTAATCGTTTCGGACACTGACGAAGGCGGAAGTAGACGCAGAAACATGTCAGGTATTTGAACACCTACACTGGCTGTAAGTAAAGAATCTGCTTTAAATTAAATTATATACACAAACAGAAATTAAGTATTGCATAGTGTCAAAGCTATCCCAGGTGCCACCCGAACATTCCCTCTTCGGGGCTTTGAGCAATCAGATTGAATGCGAAGTAAATTCAATGATTTTATATGTCATCATTTCTATGGCAAACAGATTGAGAATTTTGAAAGTCACATTTAGCTACTCTAGGTTTTACTTGCAATTATCAGCATTTTATTTTGAACTAGTTGTTTTGCTACAGTATCTCATGTCAATGTGACAAATTTAAAATGTCAGTAATGTCTGAAACTTACTGATACTTTTTTTTCTTTCCTCCATATCAAACATAAGTTTGAACTGAGAAAAATAACATTATTTTTTTAAATAGCTTTTTTATTTTACTGACATTAAATTCAATTATGCAGTGATCAAATATAAATGGTGCCCTTTTTGGCACAGTGTCTGTAGCCTTGACTCTGAAGCATTCACACCATTAGGTTTTAGAAGCATATGGACATTTCAGAGGTGTGTGTGTGTGTGTATGCATGTGTGTGTGCGCGTATATTTGAGTTAATGTGCGACTCCTCAATCAGTCATACTTATACGCCTGGAGCAAGACAGGTGGGGCTGGTGGCATGAGGCTGGTCGCCCCCCCCCCCCCAATCGCCCTCTCCCCCAACACTCATAGGCTTCCAACCCTGAGGGTCCAGAAGGCCAAGCAAAGCAGGAGGCTGAAGTGCAGCTCCCTTTGCCAGGCACCGGTCCACTATGGCTGGTGGCAGCTGGTTTACTGTCACCTCGCCTCCCTCCTCTGGCCCACTCCTCTCCTGCATGAATGCCCCATGGGCAGTCAACAGGAGGGGTGAGGAGGTCAAGAGGCAGGGGAGAATTGGTGGAACGGCAGCGACACGCGGGATAATCGGCTTTTATGAAGCGGAGAGGGCACAGACAGAGAGAAGGGGAACGTGTCTCTGACACAATGTGACTGGACGGCAAGCAGTAATGAATTAGCGCATTAGCTCTAGACCAGGGGCGTTCAAGACAACTCAGCTGCTCTTAACAACACACATGCATATGCTCCCACACACGTATAAATCACTCAGAGGTCCTTACAACGAGACCTGCAGTTAATTAATGACATCAGTCATATTTTCTCTATTCTCTATTGCGTCCATTTTCAAAAGTATCGCATTGAATCCACCAAAAGAAAATACGTATAGGGAAAATAAGAGTTGAAACTCACCCCCTATAACAAAAAAAACATTATGAGAACCCCAACATGAGTTCAATTATCATCAGGCCCCAAACGTGCCCTTTAATTCTTTAAGTCTTTCTCTCACATGACAATTTAGCTTCCACTCCCAGCATATCCCTTTTAAATCTGACCAGTGTGGTTGCATCCTTCCTTCTCATCCTCTGCTCCCTTCTTCTTAACTAGCGTGAAGGGGCAGCCATGCATTCAACCATCAGACCGGCCAAACATGCTCCATGCCCCTCACAGAGGCATGAATGCGCTGCCCAAGTATATAGTTCCTTCACATGACATATCAGTGCATCCTTTGTGGTGAAATAAGTATCCCACTGTCTTTTATGTTGATTTGAATGCACCATCCATACTTAAAGTTGATCTTTTTAGTTTTCTTTTAGCATGTCGTATTCTTCATTTTACTGCTGCAATTGTGTGTGTGAGTTGGTGGGGCAGGGGGTTGCCTGCCTTATTGTGTATGAAATTACCAATGTCTCTTTTTAAATGAAATATGAGTACAGTACAAGCAGTTCTATTCCAAATAAAAAATGTTGCCAATGCTATTATTTCTTGTAGTAGTTATTGTGGTTTAAATATGACAATTTGAAATTTTGGTTTGGACTGGAGGAAGCACTTGACGTGTTTGATTTGCTCTCGCGGCTCGAATCAAATGAAGTGTGGAACTGTATAGTGGAACTGTAAAATGGAACTGCATAGTGCCACTTAGCAGTTTTTTTGACAACGATACTAGTGCAGCGTGTTCTACCGGAAACAAATTCCTTGTGTGTCCTACATACTTGGCAATAAAGATGATTCTGATTCTGATTCTGATGTGGCGGGCCAGATTTGGCCCCCGGGCCTTGACTTTGACACCTGTGATGTAAAGTCGCTCACCTCTGGCTTGTCCCTGGTGTCATTGTAGTGGATAGTTCATTCAGTACAGACATAATGTACAACCTCCCAAGAAAAAAATACAATGGGAAGGACAACATTTAGGCGGCGTTCGCATGGCAGGCGATGATGGCCAAATCCGATTTTCTGTTCAATCCATCATTTATTTTTGGAATGGAAACTGAAAGTAGGACATTGAATGATACGCACAAAAGACATCATGCAGCAGTATTAAAGGGAAGTAAATATAGTTCAGCATTTCGGGTAGGGCGAAGGAACTGCAATTCCTCAAGACAATGGCCCCAGAGCTGTCCAGCAATGACAGTCGAATGGCACCGACATTCCTCCCATTCAAAAACAGTACTGGCATATTCATGGTGCCGAATAGCATATATTATATATAGGTGCTCTGGTTTCCCAGAACCTGACACAGTTTGGCGGGGCGACGTCTGAGCCGGCATGTCATTCGATTGTCTCTCATCATTGTATGAGGTAGGCATTAGCGTGAAGGGTCTTCAGATATGTACGATGTGTTCATAGTATAATCACTCATCCAAATATATCTCTATCTATATATATCTCTCTCTCTCTCTCTATATATATATATATATATATATATATATATATATATATATATATATATATATATATATATATATATATATATATATATATATATATATATATATATATATATATATATATATATATATATATATATATATATAGATAGATAGAGATATATTTGGATGAGTGATTATACTATGAACACATCGTACATATCTGATTTAGAAGAGGCCCAGGTCGGATTGGAAAAAATAATTGATTTGTGGTCTTTACATTCCATGAAACAAAAGAGAAAGTCACAATTTAGTTGCGGTTTTAGACACACCACACCTAAATACTAATGAGTAATTTTTAATGTAGAACATACAGTAAACTCTTGTTATATCGATATTCTTGGGAGTCAGAAAAAATATCGAGGATTATTGCAAGCGATAAAGATATCTGACTACAACACAATTAAATACATGTATGGAAAACAAAAACTGCAACGTTTACATTACTTACGTTGATGAAGTATTCTGCGGCACGTCGAACTATTTCGCGATGAATGAGTTGCTTGTTGGATTGTCCCCCACAGCCACGATTGCCTTGTATTTTGTTCAGATATCACAATTTGTTTCCCCGTGGTTGAAATTGGTGTCAAACAACTGTATACTGTTTAAGAAGACTACAGTATTGTGACGTTCTCATCCTCTTTGATCCAGGTCCGAAGTCCAACGCTTCGTATGCCGTCTTTATTTTATCCTTACTCTTCAACCACGTTGATAAAATATTTTGCGGCACGTTGAATTCTTTTACAATGGAGGATTTGCTCCTTGTTGGATTCTCCTCAACAGCCACGATTGCCTTGTATTTCGTTCCGAGGTCACAATTCTTTCGTTTCGCCATGGTTGAAAATGGTAGAAAATGGCGTCTGCTACACTGCACGAGACACGGAAGCTGGTCACTTGACCAAGTCACATGGGTGTGTGTGTGTTGTGACCAAGTCACGTGACCAACGGTGCGACTGATACAGATTTCGATAATGGTGGTACTGTATAGAAACCCCTAAGCAAATATCGATTCACCTTAAACTGCTTTTGTATTGATATAAACATAGCAAAATGGCCGGCGGGAGATGAAAAAGAGCACCGTAGTAACCGGATTATTGTAATAACCATGTATTGTACTAAACGGAACAAATTATACATAAAAAGACTAGAAATTTGCCGGGAAATGAAAATAGTATCGTAATAAGCAGTATTATCAATTTAACCGATATCGATATAACGAGACTTTACTGTAATTTCTATTTCTCTCTGGTGTGCAACTGAAAATGAATCTCCTGCCAGCCCATGGCAAAACAAAAGTCTATAGATACCTGGTCAAATAATAAAATGAGTGTTAATAGAGATCTTGAATTTGTATTTTTAAATGTGCTTGCCTGTGACTCTTGAGTTTCATGCATGAGAATTATTTAATTAACACATGAGACCCTGCACTGCCTTTCATTTTTAAGCATATAGATGTACAATTGCCCTGTCCTGCATGTGTCCCGCGTGTTAAGTGCATGTGCTTGAATGCACTGTCACGAATGTCAGCAGGTAAGAAGTGCTGCAGAGTTCAAAGACCACAACAAAGAGGAGGATGCTTGCTGATCGCGGTCCTGGCCTGCACGCTCCCTATGGGTGATCCATATCTCTCATTTCAAGCAACAATCCCACTGAGCATGTCAATATGAAACACGATAGCGAAAAGCAAGAAGCACCCAACCTCCCGCACACACGCACGCACACACACGCGCGCGCACACACGACACTCGCACGACGTGCACTGCATTTTTATGCGTGCAGGAGGGGCGAAACGTGTAAATTCGACTAAATCAAGTCCCTGCAACAGTAAAATACATTGTGGCTTTATTGCGCTCAATGTGATGTGATTTATTCCACGACTTTGCCTCGATGCTGCTGAGGCCGTAAAGCTTTGTTTGCACCATTAAAAAAAGAAAACATTTAAAAAGGAATCATCAGCCTTGTAAATGTTGTCAGATGGCCTATGCCATGCACTGTCTTTGGGCTTAATACTACCTATATTAAAGAGTTTAAATATTTCATAAGGGCGGTTTTAAGAGCGAGGGAGGGGAAATCGTTAGCCGCGGTAAAGTTTCATTAACTGCTCCCCGTTTTGGCTGCGAGGCAAACTCATCTCCTCTTATTGTAATAAAACAATCTCTCTCTCTCTCTCTCTCTCTCTCTCTCTCTCTCTCTCTCTCTCTCTCTCTCTCTCTCTCTCTCTCTCTCTCTCTCTCTCTCTCTCTCTCTCTCTCTCTCTCTCTCTCTCTCTCTCTCTCTCTCTCTCTCTCTCTCTCTCTCTCTCTCTCTCTCTCTCTCTCTCTCTCTCTCTCTCTCTCTCTCTCTCTCTCTCTCTCTCTCTCTCTCTCTCTCTCTCTCTCTCTCTCTCTCTCTCTCTCTCTGCTTCTCTCTCTGTCACTCTCTCTCTCGCCCTCCCTCCCTCTCTCGTTCTCTTTCTCCATCCCATCTCACTCTCTGCTTCTCCTTTACATCATAATAACACACTACATCCCCTTTAAATGCACTATTACTTACCGCTGCCTTTTCATATTCGAACATCACGGGCACTTTAGCGACAATATAAAAGCGTGTCATTCATTATTCACAAGCAGCCGGCCTGGTCCCCCTTAAGAATGATGGGGTAAAAAAAGAATGAGGAAAAAGTAAGGCGCGCCGGTGAAATTGATAACGTTGAGGAGACAAGCAATAAAAACGCAGCCCCCTGGTACCGAGCTGCAGACCATACACACCCTGATTATGCAGATCAAGTGGTAATTTCTCAAACAAATCGCACCCTTTCACTCTTTTGTTGTCGTTTCTTTTGGGGACGTTTGGCGTCACCCTGTCATCTTTTATATTGCTGGCAGTGGGGAAAAAAGAGGATTGATGCATCACGGAAAATTACATTTCTGCATGTCTAAAGAGCAATAAAGTGCTAAATGTTGGTTCCATGTTGTTTCTTTAAAAGGAACAGTTTACTGCGATTTGGTTATTTTTTAAATCTTAAATTTCTTAAAATCCCAGATTACAATGGATTATATTTGAAACCGTGGGTGCGCGGCAGGTCTGTGCAGGTTTTAGCGCCCCTTCAACGAAGCAGTCAGGGCTAAATGTTCCAATTTGTCACTTTTATCATACTATTCATCACCATTCCGGTCATGTCCTGCTCTCCACCCACAAAAAAGTCGTTGTGCAAATGCTTTCCATAAAATTATATTGTGCTTCATTGCATCTTTTAGTCACGCGGTCGTGTCACTATTTCGGGCGGAATTATATTCGTTAAATGTCACCGAGAGAAACATAAACACGAAGTGATGACAGCTTTTAACAGACCAATTTCTCCCCATCAAAAGCCACCGGTGAGCTCACATATGGCAACTATTGAGGCGGCCAAAACTCACGTGCTCAAATCAGGCTGTCCATATTGCCAAACAAACACCCCGGGCCTCGACCCAGCTCTTATTTGCTTTAATAGACCGAATATTACAGAAAAGAAGATGCGTATCATTTATTATTATTCTTTACTGAATACTGAATGCAAACTTTCTATTCGGGTGTCTCTTGAAAATAAAACGACATTACACATTATTGTGCTTTCTAACTAAGAATACGAATAAAAATAACAATAAGAATAAGTATAAGAAGAATAAGTATAAGAAGAATATAATGGCTACGCGATGTATTTTTGACGTGTCAAAAAAGCAAAGTATTGTGCCATATAAAAAAAAACTCTATAGATCTTTTTTATCTGTATAGCTGCTGATGTATACCGCTATTTTCATTATGACTGGATGTAGTTTTGCGGCTTGGTGACAGTATATAAAATAAAGAAACAAAATACAGAACTACATATTTAACACAATTAAATGTGTATAGTCCAATTTTAATTACACCTGCAACAATGCACGCATTGTTAAATGAATATTATAATTATTAATTTAAAAAATAAATAATTAATACCTTAATACATTTTTTTCACATTTTTGCATGCATGGCTAGAATCTTCATGTAATGTTCCCGAATATTGCATTCGAGGCAAAAGCAACACAAAACACGTCTTACTTATGTGCAGCTGTACACACTGCAAAAAAACGTTAATAAACGCATGTCTCGAATGAGAAGTTATATTTTATAAGAATAATGCAATGAATGCAAAAAAAGTGTATTTTTTAAGCTTGGGACTGCGAGTGTATAATTGGTATAAAAGCCAACCAAATAAAATGGCATTCGTGGCCAACTCTTTCCAACAGACACCAAATAAACCCACCTTGTCAATAATTGAACCTTGTGCTTTGTTAGAGTGAAGTAATGTGATCTCGTAAAAAGGCCCCTGCCGCAGCCAAGGGGTAAGCGCATTAGTCTGTCCTGGAGACAAGTTAGCAAAAATGTGATTATCGGGCCAATTTGGGTGCAGGTTCCATTGGATGTGAGGGCTCAAGCATCTTCCAGAGGAGCGAACACTTTATTTGAAGCAGCCCATGGCCGTGGTTTGTCAGCTCACTGAATGTGGAACACTGCACCCATACACAAGCACCCTGTAAAGCGCAATGGGCATGCTGGCGGGTGCATGCCTGTCAAAATGAGTTTCGACCTTTATGCACAGTTTGAAGTCATTAAAATATTCCTTCCACTTGTCAGAGACGTTAACAAAGTAAGCAATAGTCCCCATTATTTATATTAAATAAAATTCTGATACATCAAATCAACCAATATTATTTTTCCACCTTAAAATGAATTGATGAAAATGCTGCTCTTCATTTGATATGCCCTTAACATTTTAGAAATAAAAGAGCTGCATATGAAAAATATGTCCATGTCGTTTGACACTGAAGAGGATGTGTTCATTTTACAATATTCTTATTATAGACAGCCAACTGTTACTCGTGTCTATACAACGACCATCTGCATAACCGTGAGTCCTGGATTTTGAACACTTGGTTGAATACCTAGCAGATAAAGCATGACAGACGTCTCTAAGTATGTTGAAGTGCACATGAAATGCAAACAGCTGCAATATTATCAGACATTCCCGACAATGGCAATCAAAACATGGCAAGTATAAGAAAACGTTCAGTTTATCATAATTAGACATTGATGAAAAGGTTTCTTCAGCCGTCATCTGTACTTATTTGAAAGAAGAAATAAGTACTTCTTTCAAAGAAGTACAGATGACGGCTGAAGAAACCCTTTCATCGATGGACCACTCCTGTACGGCTGAGAGGCATAGCTGAAATGAGGCTTCAATATATGTCTGTGTGCTACTATTACAGTCTAGAAAATGAAATATAGACAAGCCAGTTTTAAGGGAATAGTTGCTTGAAATACATTCAAAAGGGGAAACATGAGTGCATGCCATGAAAGCACATTTTACGTGAATTATTAGTTGTGACTTTCTGCTCACAATCTCTGAAATTAGTTTGATGTTGATTTTGAGACTTGACTTGCATATAGGGTTGAATGGCTGTGAGTCTTATGAGATATATTTCGTTCATCCTGCCAAATTGACGTCCTAACCACACCGACATTCAGTCAGTCATCCCAAAACAGCCAATGAAAAGAGCAGATAAGGAGAGTGGGAGGAGGATGGAACTGCCAGACGTCGCAATTCGGGGGAGGAGGTTGAGGACGATGGAGCATCACAAACGCCCATCAAAGTTTAACAAACGCCACCACGAGACAGCGCGGTCGCTCCAAAAAGGCCGTTTGAACCCGGCAAGCTTGGACGAGCCCGACAGACATGGAGACTTGTCCTACTTACGGACCAGTTTGACCCAGTTGTGAGCCCTTAAGATAAAAAAAAACATATATTCAACTCCAACCACCAAGATGGACCAAGCACCGAGTCCTCCTCCTAAATCAAGCCAGCACGAGCCCATCAGTTTCGGCATCGATCAGATCCTGGGAGCCGGTACAGAGTCAGACAACGGGCCCGTCAGACATCGCAATGTGAGCGGTGGGGACAGTTTCTACAGTTTAACCAGCACGACCGGGAGCAACGCGTCTTCCTACACTGCCCTGTCCATCTCCCTGTCCGGCGTCATGCCCCAGGTCGAGGCGTCGGGCACGTACGGAGAAAGAAGGAGTGTGGGAAGCCGAGGAGTAATTCGGGTGCCGGCCCACCGACCGACGACGGCACCGGGACCGCAAGCCCCGGTTCAGAGTGCAGTGCCCGGCTTTGGAGGGCTGTGTTTCCCCTGGATAGGAAACCGCTTCGCCAAGGAAAGGATATCCGGTAGTACATACAGCGTTTCTTTTCACTTGCTTAAACACACACTGTGCATACAGGCTATGAATGGCGTCCCACGTATACATTTCTAGATTCGCGGTTTAATCGTGTTTACAGTTGAGTAGGAGATTGATTGAACATAAACATCACGAATGAGGGTCTGCTCGACTCAATCCACGTTTTTTTTTAATTACAAGAGCAGCCATTAACTCATCCAGCACTTCCGAATAAGGGGTGGACATTTTATGCAATTTAAATGTATCGAAAAGGTTACATTGTTTCAAATATGAAAGGCGCTTATAAATGAAATGTATGATGATGACGACGACGATGATGATGATGATGAAATATGGCATAGTAAAAAAAGAAAAAGCTTCAGAAACATTTTTTTTCATAAAACAACATGTAAATGGAAAAAAAGACCGAAGTCTATTTCCTATCTGTGAAAAAGGAGACTAACGCGTGCATTAACTCGTGATATGTAAGTGTTATTCAACATATTTATTCGTCACCGAAATAGTAAAAACACAATTGTAATCACAATTTTTTTTGATGTGGACAAAAAAGATTCAAGTTCACAGTAAAATCAAGAAGAGTAATAAAAAACAACAACATTGTGTTGGAATTCAGTTTGGTAAGTGTAAAAATGTAATGTGTACCGCGTGAAAACGTGACAATGTATGTACATAAATTGTATTTTCTAAACTTGATTCTATTTTTTACTACAGTGAATCACGGTATCTTTCTGTCCTCATCCAGCTGCTCTGGTTCCATTCTCGGTGACACGGCGGATAGGCCACCCGTACCAGAACCGCACGCCCCCCAAAAGGAAAAAGCCCCGCACGTCCTTTTCAAGAGTGCAGATATGCGAGTTGGAGAAACGTTTCCACCGCCAGAAGTACCTGGCCAGTGCCGAGAGAGCCGCCCTGGCTAAGAGCCTCAAAATGACAGACGCCCAGGTCAAAACCTGGTTCCAGAACCGCAGAACCAAGTGGAGGTGTGTTGGTTCGCATTATAATGCAATACAACACAATACAATACAATATAATATAATGCATATTGATTTATGTAGTGCTTTAACAACAGCTGGTATTAGCTCTTTAAAAGTGACGATAATGAAAACGAATTGCGTTGAGCCATATAAATCCACAGCCAGGTTTTATATTTACATTTACTGGTTCATTGACACAGCTTGCAATACCTGTATATATACAAACATTCGGGATTCTGATAAAAAAGGAACGACAAAGGTTCTCGGTTAACTACATTTTTCCAAGTGTACACGTTACACAACAAAACCTGAAAAATGTGAAATATTAACTACTTTTTTATCATGCTCATTTCTCGTCGTGCATAAATACATACTCATAATGCTCATACGCACCCACAACATGGCATAACCTATATAGACACACATTTAAAATATTAAGTGAAAAAACAACCATACGTACATTGATATATATTCATGGCAATATATATATATATATATATATATATATATATATATATATATATATATATATATATATATATATATATATATATATATATATATATATATATATATATATATATATATATATATATATATATATATATATATATATATATATATATGGCAAAATGAAATGGAAAGAAATGTAGTGTTTTCTAGATTAACGTTATAAAATTGCGAATATGCATGACGTAAATTGTTGAATACTATAATGTTGGAGTTTAATGGGGCACACAATGTTGTTTTTGGATTGAACGATATAGACAGACAGACAGACAGACAGAGACAACAGACAGACAGAGACAACAGACAGACAGACAGAGATAGATAGATAGATAGATAGATAGATAGATAGATAGATAGATAGATAGATAGATAGATAGATAGATAGATAGATAGATAGATAGATAGATAGATAGATAGATAGATAGATAGATAGATAGATAGATAGATAGATAGATAGATAGATAGATAGATAGACAGACAGACAAACAGACAGACAGACACGACTGTAGTAACTTATTTCGTTGTTTTGCAATGCTGTGAAATTTTTTTTTCACTTTTGTCACTGTGATCTCTCATGATTGTTTGATTTGCGCTCGCGTTAGGAGGCAAACGGCTGAAGAGCGAGAGGCGGAGCGCCAGCAGGCCAATCGGCTCATCCTGCAGCTGCAGCAGTCCGCCCTGCACAAATCCCTGGGCGAATCCGCCGTGTCCGACCCTCTGTGTGCTCACAACTCCTCCCTCTATGCCTTGCAGAACCTGCAACCCTGGGCTGAGGACAGGGAATAGAGACTTGACACCGGGTTTCAAACCAATGCGCGTCTTGGGTTATGCCGAATAGGGCGACAAGATCCACTTTTGGGGGAGTGGAGCCATTTGAGGACTTTTAATCTGCGAGTGAACTTTGCTTGATGGGAAATTGCAAGAGAACCTGGTGAGTGGACGGGCGGCATTAGAGCGCTGATTTTGGAATATTTTTGGGAGGGTGGGTGACGTCAATCACGAAGAAAAATGGACTTCATTTTTCACCTCTCAGACTTTTTCATATGTCCCCCCGGCAATAAAAGAATCGAGGGGGACCAAAGTGTTCAAAACATTTCAAAGCATAGTGATTGTCTTCCAAAGTGTATTTATACATTTTATTTGGGAGATTTCGCGTCACCAGCCATAGAATGTGTACAAGTGAGGTCTTATGCAATATCTCATTAATAGGCATTACTTTAAGGATACATTTAAAGGTTCCGTGAGCCTATGGGCTCTTATATGAAAATGTTAACAGCAAATAAAATGTAAGACACATGCACTCAAACTTTGTATATCCTGTCCAACCCAACAAAAATATAATTAACTTAAAGGTTTTGAAGAATACTGCACTTAAAGCCTCATTAGAGCTCATTTATCGAATGATTTATCCCATTTATTTACAGGGCACCAACACAATCACTTGTATATATGACATTCGGTGCGCTCAAAATGTTACACAATAAGTATAATTAAAGAAATGGAGCAAAGAAGAGATGTTGAGGAATAAAGGTGATGCATGTTCAATGTTGATTTGTCCGTAGTCAGGACGTTCATATGCTGTATTGTGTGCCAAAAAAAGGATGTAGGCTACCGTTTTTTTTTGTACTTTTATTGTGTGGAGAATGGCATAAATACACGTTTTTAACTAAATTGTAGTTTTCATCACATCAGCAAAAGGTTTTAAGACACAACAAGATGACCAATGATTTAGCAATAGTTTTTAAAAAAGTTTATTGGCAATTGTTTTCTTCTCATTCTTTCTTTTTAAACAATAATTCATTGCACACAAAACCACCTCGACAGTTTTTATGTTGTCCATCAGTCTTTGCTGGTGTCCCCATTTCTGGATGCAAAACTGTCACACTAGGGCCTGTTCTCATGAGAATTCAATAGGATTTAATTGAAAAGTGGCATGATGAAATAGAAAATGAAGTCATTTTGAAGGTGGCAGGATGTATGCTTTAAGTGTAGTTTTTTTAATTGTATAAAAATAATACTCCAGCTCTTCTTCATTTGGATAAATATTGTGCTGTAATGTGGTGTTTGTGCTGTGGCTGGAGAATCCATTTTGGAACAGTTCAGTTCTCAACTTTTGTATGATTTCCTATGACATTCTCCTGAGAATACAGTCCCCTACTGTAGTTGCACAGAGAGCGGCGGTTAGATTTATGTCCTTGCTATTCTTTTAAACAACTTCGCTTAAACAAAATGGCTTCAGAAATGAAAAATCAGTCTGAGTTTTGTGCATCAAGTCACATTTTTGACAACCCGCCATACTGTCATCTCACTCTCACAGTGAACGTTTTTGGTTGATGACATTGCAAACTTCAGGTCCCTCTATGTAAAATTGTCTATTGAGCTGCACATAATATGAAAATACATGCTCCGACAAATGTCATTTTTTTATTCAGGCAAACAAAGAGTTCACATTCAGACAAACATGCACGTTCCAGAGGCATTCTCCAACTGTGTGCCAGTAAAATCCCCAAAGTTACTGTCTTCTTGCTGACAAGCCAAAGTGTAAATGAAGGTACAGTATTACACAGTAAATCCAACAATGCTGTATGAGACAGATAAGCAGCAATGACCCATTGGAAGCAGAAATAACAAATAGAACATTTTATATTGTCACAACATCAAGACTCGATCGGACACACTTGGTCACAAATTTGATATGCCCCCTCAGGGTATGGATGCACTCTGTATGGCACACCAACTTAAATAGATACCTGCATGTGTGACAATATTGCTCATTTTTTGGGGACTGATACAGATATTAAAAAAAGAGGACAGTTATTATGAAACACCTGTGTGTTCAACCAAAATACATAGATTTGAATATTTTCACAAAATTCACACTTAACAATGTGACAGAAACAAACAAATCAGATAAGGGTCTGAAGGATTTTTTTTTCCCAAAGTCGATGACGTTTTCACCATGTTTCAGTCAAACACCTTCCACGTAGTTCAGTGACAGTGGCAAGTCACTTTTGTGATTTTGCTCTTTCTTTGCCACATGACACTCCGATGAGGTCATGACCTTCTCCCATTTGATCACTAGATAACATTTTCAAAGAGTTGAAGAGACCTCATGATGTTTTCATCCTGTGTCAAGGTAGATAGAGCATGGAAAATGGATGAGTAGTTCATCTGAAGTATTTTCGTTAGATGGACACCAGAGGGCAGTGTGTACAATGAAAACATAAACGGGCTGCGATCGTTCTAAACAGCCAGCTGGAAAAGACATGTTAAGATCTGGCAATGTTTACAGGAGGAAATTGTCATAATAACGGATAATAATCACATACTTTGCGATATGGGATGAAAGAAAAATGAAGCCTCAAATTGTTTTGTATTGTATTTTGTGACTCCTCAAAATGTTCAATATTGGGCGAAAAGTACAATGACTTGCCATTTTCTCAACCTCTTTATTTAAATCAATAGTGTCATAATTCTGTGTTTCACACTGAATACAGTAAAATTGTGTGTCCAGTCTGAGACCAAGTAAAAATGCATTTGATTTTGAAACCAGACATTCCCCAGATAAAAAAAATCATTGACAGAATCAATCAAAACTAATGATTATATTCTGTGGATCTATTTTATGCATCTCTTGTATTGGACCATAATAGTTTGTGCAGCTGTACATAATGTGGCCCATAAATGTTGGTGTGTCAAGACTCGGAATGTGCATTATAAGAGGAATGGCACAGGTGTGATAATAACATGCAAGATGTACCCCCTCTGGAACAGTGAGCGGGGCCAAATAAAATTCTACCATGTGATTGTATTACTCACACCTGCACTGAGTGCAAACCAACAATAACAATAACAACACTCTTCAAAAAAGTTAGCAGGATTCTCAGTCTGCTGAGAAAAAGCAATCAAATGTGGCCTACCTCTTGACAAGAATAGATGAATTCATCAATGGTTACTACCCCGTCTCTGTTTTTGTCCATTTTCTGCAGGGAAGAGCACATAATGTATGTTACCAGGTGACTTGTCAAATATCGTATTTTCCGGTGTATAAGGTGCATCCAAAAGCCTTGATTTTCTTAAAAAGGTGACCCTGCGTCTTATACGCAGGTGGGGCTTATATGTGAAGTAATATTGAGCCACAACAGCTCTCGCAACTACTGTCAGCAGCCACCGAATCTATTTCCCCCTGCAGAAGAAGTGGTGCGTAACCTCAGCCTGTATTGTAGCACCTCATCATGTAGTGTACCTTATATTTGGGAAAAAAAAAAAATATATATATATATATATATATGTAACGGAGTTGTACACTTAGGTTATTAAATTATGAAGGAAGTGACGCAACGGCGCACAGTGTGGCACTATGTCCCGCCCATAGTTTCCAGAACAATCTCGAGGAGATTCAGGGTGAGTCGCAATTTTCTGTTGGTCTTGATTAACTGCGATAGAAAAGCGCATATGCTCCTAAGTTCCACTCGACAAAACGTGAAGTAAATAATGACACAAAAAGTAATCTGGACTCGAAATGAATAAGGGAACTAATTAGATAACACTAGACAGTACAAAAGGGGAAACAAAATAAGATATTGTCATGAAAATGCGCGTTAATCAAGACCAACAGAAAATTGCGACTCACCCTGAATCTCCTCGAGATTGTTCTGGAAACTATGGGCGGGACATAGTGCCACACTGTGCGCCGTTGCGTCACTTCCTTCATAATTTAATAACCTAAGTGTACAACTCCGTTACATATATATATATATATATATAAAAACATTTGGAAAATGATGGTATATTTAAATATATATATGTATATATATTATATGTATATGGAAAACATTTGAAAATACACAATTCATTGGGAGTGCGCCTTATACTCCTGTGTGCCTTATATACCAGAAAATACGATACATAAATGCATTTTGCATTTTTCTCCATCTAAATCATTGCTCATTTTTGGATTAAGCAAGAAACACGAGTGGTTAACACACATATATTTCACAGATTTATGGTTCTGGGACCAAATTCTGGCTCTGACTGCGTGTGAAGTTTGCACGCTCTCAATATGTTTACGAGGGTTTTCTGCAGGTACTCTGGACTGCCTCCAAGCACGACCCCCGCCGCCACACACACATAATGTGGCCTATAAATGGAGGTGTGACAAGACTCGGAATGTTCAATATAAGACACAGAGACACACACACGCACACACATCTACATTCCAAAAACATGCAGGTTGGCTTCAATGAAAATTTTTAATTGTCCATTGGTGTGGAGGTGAGTGTGAATGTTGTATGTATGCCCAGGATTTGACAGGAAACCAGTCCAGGTTGTACTCTGCTTATATTATTTTCATGACAAAATCCAACTCCTTTCTTTTTTTGTCATACCATTATAACAGTCATGATATGTCACCATGCAAGTACCAAATAGTGTCCCCTACAGTGTACAATAATCTACTGCTACACTGTAGAAAGGTGGGGGACTCTGCACTCAACTGCTTATTGAACATATAGATCTGAATCAAAGAATGAAATTCGCGACAAACACTTTCATTGGGATTTGTAGACTGAAAGTACTCTGAAAAAAAGCGTAAAAAAAGAGGTGAGACTCCAAAAATCACTGTGTTTTAACAGAAAGAATAGGTTTGTTATCCTTAAGTCAAAATGAGCAACTTTTATATCATCTTTGGACTTATGAAGGTATGAACGAACGAGGTAAAAGAGCAACCTGCACAATCCTACATTATACAGGTAGTCTACCTTCAGATCATCTGCCAGTAAACCTGTAAAATGTATTTATTTTATTCTCCAGTCCAAAGTCCTTCCCTGCAGTATCTACCAATAATGTCATCCACTATTCTTACGACAGAGTGACAAAAGAAACTTGGAGTTAAGTGACAATGTTTTATTTTAAAGTGTGTTTTCATGTTGTTACCTGAAAGAAGGCATCCACATGCTGCTTGTGTGCATCTGTTTTCAAGGCGGGGTACGTGTATTTGCCCATCATATCATAAATGGCTCGGACAATGTCTGTCATCTCCTATAGAGGACATGCCATGGCCGAAAAAAAAAAAACATGGAACAAGTCAAACCCTGTTGATGCACACTGGACGCTTCCTGAGGTCCACAATCTTTGATAACGACACCGTTTACAAAATGCTGGGTTTCGATTATGTAATAATGTTCTGTATTGAGTTACATCCCATAGCTATAAATTGAACGATAAAAACTATGTTGCCATTGTACTGGAGAACTATTGGAGTAAGATATATCACTTTGTTCTTACAATTTTGGTGTAATTGTCTTGGCGAACACTTTACAGGTCAGTTGGTGCACATTGGATTCGTTTTTCGTGGTGGTTGAACTTGACTTTCAGGGTCAGCCCAACTCAAAAAAGCCCAAGTGAGTTGAATTTGTGTTTTCAGGAGATGTCAGAAGTTGGTAAAGTATTCAAAGTGTGTACAAATTGCAAATATCCCCATTGTTGGACTATTAAAAGCTTTCTGATTCTGACATAAGTGGAAGTATTAATACTAATTCAAAAGCAAAAATAATAGAACTCTAGCGTTTGTCTGATGCAAATGTAAAAAATATCGAATGAGAACAAAGTGAAAGTATTTTTTTTTTACTGACAATGTAAACACATTACGCATTTTGCATTTTTTTTTCAAGAAAAATAGCAAAAAACTGCTCACAAATGAGTTCATGTCTTTTATGGACCGACATAAACTGTCATCTTCACACTGAGAAGGGGAATAAATAAATAACAGGACAAAAGTTAGCTATTGATATAAAAAAAACAACCATCATACAGTATGTATACTACCGACCAGTAATGTCCTTGTACCAAACCAACAACTAGCACGAGTGATGTGTCCAAGCTGTGTCATTTGAATTGAAAAAGGACACCTCTTTGTTGATGTATCCATCTCGGTTGATGTCGTAGAGATTAAAAGTCCACTGGAGCTTCTCCGTGATGGAGCCCCTCAACAGGATGGACAAAGCTGTTACAAAGTCCTGGCGGTGGAGAAACATGCATCATACAAGATGAAAATTGGGTGAAAGGATCATCGGCATTTACCTCAAATTTTATGATGCCTGATTGTGCCGTGTCAAAAGCGTTGAACAAGTAGTGTGCGTAGGTGCTAGCGTCTGTATAAGTGAGCACAAGAACACGCTTGTCATTGAACAAATGTGCTGGGTAAAAACAACAACGATGGTACACAACAACAGAGATCGACCTCCATGTGGGAAAAATTGGGAGTAGATTTGTTTGAAGGTTTCTTCATTGACGATTCCACTTGGACACTCCTGAAAAACACATACACACACTTACACGCACACCATTTCAGTACAGTTGGGTAATTCATGGCAGGTAACCAAATCATAGCCTCCATTATATAAACAAATGGGAAGAGACGAGGTGCTGTTAATGATGTAGTTAAAATCTGGTTGTTTACTTAAAGAACATTGAACATGCATTTTGAAAAGAGACATTTTCATAAAAACACATTAGGGTGACTGACTGCAAAACACATCTAAATGTGGTAATATAATTAACTATAATAATATAAAATTTGTTTTGTTCTAAAAGAAGTCCCTGAGAGTCTGTCTGCAGTGAGCTGCATCATACTACAAGGTGTATGAATAGGTAAAATGATTAACTTATTTACTGCCAGACATGTGCAAAAATGTGTCCACTCCAGTGCCAGGGTATTTGTCATTGTTACTCGAATTCCAGTACCCACAGAATATTGAGTTTTAGGACAACATAAACATTCAATGCAGCGTAAGAAGAAACCTTATACTCTCTTCTTTCGTCAGAAAAAAAGAGTTACATGTATTTCCTAAATTATATGGGTCTGGAGTTATATTAGCTGGAAATGAGGGCGACTGTTCAATATACAATGCAATACATACGTATTGGTTTATATATCGCTTTAACAACAGCTGAAGCTGGAACAAAGCGCTAACATGGGAAAAAAGGGACATGCTGCCCCCCTTGTGGAAGGGAAAAAACATTGCACGAGGTCTGTCCAGCGCTTTTTCGTCATCCAAGGAAGTAAATCAAAACCCAACTAATTCGGGAATAGTGCTCTATGTCATATTTTCAATTCCCGAATAAATTTGTGAATGGTAGTGAATGAGTTAAAAAAAAAATCAATTGAACTACGACTGGGGACCATTTTTTTTAATCTGCCAATTAAATCAGTTGTCAGATTTTTTTGCTGTGCCAAATATCATTTTTGACACTGGCCTCAACAAATCCATATCAATTGGATCCTTCTTCGTCTGTGTCAATGAAGTGCATTATCACATTTCAAAAAGCTCGAGACACAACATTTCCTGAATGTCAGAAGAATACCAGTGTACTCAATGAATGCGCCAATGTATGCCTTTAAGTGGTGATGTACATGTTAAATAACGTACATTCTTGAAGCCCCTGTACAACACTTGGAGTTCTCTTTTACTGAAGTTTGACTGAGACTCTAGTTGATCGAGGCCTTCTGGTCGATGGCACACCATAGTCATCTCAAGGTCGTCATCAGCCTTGTCTGGAAACAGACAAACAAAAAGCAGGTGGTTACAAAGGCATTATTTACATCCTTAGCGCTTGAAGCTTGTCCTAGGTGATGTTAGGCAACAGACGTAGACCACCCTATCCACACTTGTTTACTCCAATGGATGATTTGGAAGTCTTTGATTAACCTAACAGAACAAGGAGAAGATTCAAACTCCACACATAGGCCTTCAGCTCCACTGGTCCTTACAAAAAAAGTATATTTCTATTTTTATGTCATCGTGCTAACAGCACCATGGTCATGTTACTTTGTAAATTGCATGGTAATGACATAATTAAATGGAATGTAATAGATGCAACGCTTTGTGTGTCAAATGTAATTCATTGTGGCTACTTTTAGCAACATTGTAGAAATATTCTACATTCATGAAGTCCTAAATTAAAGTGATTTTCGCAACTACTATAAGTGACTAAGAAAACCAGAAATAATTGTTGTGATTTGTCAGTGGATACAGAAAATAAGCCAATGAGTATTGTTTTAATAATGATAATAAATTGTATCAGTACAAAATGTTGCTACATAGTTTGCCTTGGAAACACAATACACACTTTCTGTTTTTGTCACAATATGCACGGTGGTGGTGGTGGACCCCAAAAAATGCACGCAGGAGGGAGGAGCAGGGTGTATATGATAAATTGTATTAAATAAAGACGGCAGGAACAAAATCTCAAGCAAAAGAAGTGATCAGAACAAAAAGGTCCAAAGTAGCAAACAAAATCATGAGTAAAACATGACAAGATCAAACAATCCTGACAGGGTGAAACAAACAATGACCCGACACTGAATTGTCGTGCCGGGAGTCCTTTTAAATGCCACTGATGAAAATGACCAACACCTGAGTGTCACGGTTTGCAAGGTGGTGATGGTCGGTGATCCCAAAAAAAGCAGGCAGGCGGGAGCAGCAGGGTGTATCTGACAAATTGTATTTAAATAAATTCAGCAGGAACAAAATCTCAAACATCAAAGTCATCTGAACAGTAAAGCACAAAGTATCAAAGAAAACCATGAGTAAAAATCTGCCGAGATGAAACAAACCTGACAGTGTGAAGCAAACACATTAAACGACCCGACAATGAATGGTCGTGCCGGGAGTCCTTTTAACTGCCACTGATTGGAATGACCAACACCTGCGTAGGTGCAGGCGGGGCCGACAGTGCCACTCGTTGGTCGCGAACCGAAACATGACAGTTTTTATGTTTAGTTTGACTGTAAACTGAAGTGGGCATGTCACGATACAATTTGAAGGGCATGGGGTAGAGCATGGGGAATGAGGCTCCCAAGAGGCTTGAGGTCAGATTAATGGCTCATTTTCTTATTGTCCCCGACTCCCTGTAACTGGCGCCAATGTTTAGTCATTGGTTGCCACACAACAAACATATAATTTATTTTGTCTTGTTGTTTTCTAAAGGTTTTTAAAGTTTCTATGCGAACCTTCATTTTTATGTTTTTTTTTTCTTAAAAACCCAATTACCTTATGTGGAATGTTTTGTCATTAATGACTTCCGTTTCCGTGTCACGTGTTTCCATGTCGGAATCGCCGGCGAAACAGAACCAGAGAAATTGCGAGAGAGAACGATAGTCTGTTAAATGTCATCACAGTTGATCTACTTTCGATTTACAAGTTGCACACGGTACTTTATTAATTTGCTTAGTTATGTCTTTTCGAACAGATGTAATAATTTAGATTGTTGTTTTAAACGTCTTTTAGTGTACACGGTGTTCCACAAGAAACTGTTTGGACATCAGTACGAGGCGTCATCCTTGACCGGGGTAGGTACAGTCCCTAAACAACAACAGTAAGTTGAATTGGGCACAACGGTGTACCTTTTTGCATTCCATAATAAGTAACCAAAAATATAACCACGACACAGCATGAGCACATTACGAGATTTACTTCATTTTACTCTCACTGTGCAGTATGCTACGACCATTGAGTACCGGCGTAGGGCGGCAGAACCTTGTTTAATCTTTGCCAAACTTTATGGGAAGATTTGTGTGTGAAGGCAAGGGTTGTGGTGACATCACTGTTTCTTCGGGCCATCAAACCCAGTTAAAGAGTAAAATATGCAGCATGTTGAGTGCAAGTGAGCTACTATTTTTATCGCACTTAATTGTTTTATTTGTGTATTTTTGTGGCCATCATATCGTTATGAGATTCACACAAAAAGTGTAATAGGCGCAATCTCCACACAAAATATGTACTCTGAGTTTATTTTTTATTCTCACAAATATTTTGTTATTTTTCATGAATATTTAATAACAAAAAAAACGATAACAGCAATACTAATATAGCTCACCACCGTGTTCATTAAAAATGTCACTAGTCTGCCAAATTTGGACTGGATTGCACAAAGACAGGCATGCAGCTATGCCGATTGCATCTATAGCACTGATACTGAAATAACAAAGCCATATAATTTCCAGAAAATACTATGATATAAGTCTACTTATTTTCAATCCTCTCCCATTAAATGATAGATTGTCCAATTATCCTCAAGAGAACAAAAATGTCCAAGGACAGTATATGTGCATGTGGCATTTTTTGTTTGGCTTGCGGTTGATGAAGGTACAGTAGTGGCTCCAAGCTTCAACGTGTACAAGTACAGTCAACGGGAGGCGCTGTTGTATCAAGAGAAAGTGTCGATTATTTTCTTCATTTGAGTGACTGCACTGTCTCCAGTTTAATGTTGCATCAAGGACATCATTTAATTTAATTTTATAGGCATTCAAACCGTACTACTTCATATAAATACATTTTAATAACGATAGTAAAATACATTCAGGGTTAGCACTAATTGTCATTTACCTCTTGGTGTGACCAATGTGCAGCATGTCCCTATCTCGGGATTTCATGAACAGTGTGTGGCATGGCGACTTTGATGCACAAACTTAAGAAAACAGTGGAATTGCTTCACTGTGAACGGAAACGAAAAACATCAATGTGAATCAATTTAGGGGCTAATGAGGTTGAAAGGAGGTGAGTGAGTGATTGTGCAGTACTTGGGGGATTGAGCTGCATGGGAAAATGGAATGGAAATGGCAAGGTGAACTATTCTGTGAGCAGGTCAGGGCACAAAATTGGAACAATATCGAGTTTCATTTGCAATTGAACCACATTGCTTCCTGCTGTGTTTTTATTATTTTTGGTTAGCGAAATGAGAGAAAGAGAAGCATTTCTAGATCACTTCAAACTACAACAACAAAAACAGTGAGCCGACTTTTCTGTGTACAAAAAAAAATCATCGTTGGATGGTGCATGGAAAGTCATGAAAAGTGGGTACTGACGCAAAAGTACATAACATACTCACAGACACAAATCATCATGTCTGTTTTATATCAACCCCTGAAATGTATTACAATGCCGCCAAGATCACGGCACATTGTGTTTCTGTGACTGCTGATTTAAAATTCAATGGGCTATGATGTAAAGTGAGGAAAGCACCACATTGGCCATTTATCCTCATTCCACACTTCGAAATGAATCATTGCAGTACTCATATCAGGAGTGTCAGTGCAATCACTAACTCATTCATGAATACCGACAAGCAAACACAACATTAGAAATTGTGAACAGTTTTGAATGTCATCAAGGACATGAAAACAAATATCTTGCACAGGCCTCTCGTCTTTCTAGACCCAACCTCCTGAATGGATTTTGAAACAAACCTAAGCCAAAGCTCCTCCCTTTGCTGCAGAGACTTAATATGGTGTTGAATTTACGCTGTGATTGAAATCCTGAACTCATTTCATTTGGCACTCGTTAGAGGCATTAAAGAGGTGGATTGAATGTCAGCAGAGAAAAGGCTACCACCTGTCACTTCCCCTGCACAGCTGGCAAACTTACCAAAAAAGATACAGTAAAGTCTCGTTATATCGATATCGGATATATCGATAGTCCCGGTTATATCGATACTATTACTATGCACGCACGGACAAAATTACATGCAAACAGGGTCGGATATATCGATAGTCCCGGTTATATCGATATTTTTTCGGACTTCCTTGAATATCGATATAACGAGACTTTACTGTAGTTTTGTTCAACCTCAGCCGTAAAATTCTTTCCATGCTCTATAATGATTGTCCTTAACAGGGTCACGGGAAACTGGAGCAAATTCCATCTGACTTTGAGTGCCAAGAGAGGTACACCTAATAAAGGGGTACCGCATAATAAAAAGACACGTACATTCACACCATTGGATGAATTTCAATCAAAGTAAAGTGCATGTGTTTGGAGTGTGGGAGGGAGCCACAGGGTGTGGTGAGGGAGGGGAGTAGACGAACGCATACAGAAACAATTCCAATTTCCTCCCAAATTCCCAAAACAGTCATAGCAACACTCTAAATGTTCCCAAGATGTGATAGTGATGTTCGTCTACGTGTCCCCTGCGATTGGCTGGCAACCAGTTTAGGGTGACCCCCACTTACTGCCCGAATATAGCTGGGATAGGCTCCATCACTCCTGTGACCCTTGAGAAGTTGATGGAAGGATCTCTCTATTTTCCCCAACAAAGCTCACAAAGCTCTACGATATTCATTTTCTTCCCTTACTGCCCACTTACTTCTTATGACATTTGCATGAAGGGAATTATCCTAATCTGCAGCACAGGCGGGGATGGAAAAAGGTTTGCTGTAGCTTCTAAGGATGGATGTGGCTCTTCAAGAAATTAGAGGCATATTTTAAAAATAGACTTGGGCTGCCACAGCTCTAATTACACTATGTAAGAGCTGCAAACGCAATAACGTTTAACAGCGTGATTTTAGGATCGCATCCACAGTTTCATTGTTTACAGTTTCACTCTTGCAGGAGCCTAATTGATTGCAAGCCATTCACATATACTGTACTCTTTTGGGGAGACAACCGCTTGCATGTGGTCACATATTGTGAAAAGTGATGAAGTACATCATTTCAAGTGTAATTTTCTATTTCAAAACACAGTAGAGCCCCTCAATGCCCAGTACATTGTAAAGTCGCACTGCACACTTCTGTCGGTACCGTTTTACAAAAGAAGATGTGGAAATAAAACATCTTCCAGGAAAGTTTCTAACTGAGTTTTAATCCCCCACTATGACTTTGCATGGCTGTCACAATGTGCATCAAACTCATTGTTTAACCAGTATTCGCTGCACATGTATTTTTATTCCCATCAACTACAAGTGCCACTTGCAACTTTATAGTTTAATTGCTTCTTTGACCTTGTTCAAAACCCAAAACATTCATGTTAAATAATATTTCCCTTTTGAACGAAATTAAATAAATAACATAATAGATAAAATAATATAAATACAGTAAAGTCTCGTTATATCGATATCGGATATATCGATAGTCCCGGTTATATCGATACTATTTCTATGCACGCACGGAGAAAATTACATGCAAACAGGGTCGGATATATCCATAGTCCCGGTTATATCGATATTTTTTCGGACTCCCTTGAATATCGATATAACGAGACTTTACTGTATGAATATACTGTATTGAAATGTAACAACAAACAATGCGTGCACATCTCGGCCATCAGTGTGCGTCTACACAAAGAAGAGTTTCAATAATGTTAGCTGTTTTTTTGCAGAAGGCCATTTGTAAAACAAGGGAACATTTTTGTTCCTTGTAAATAAGTTAATTTCAATTTTAGCCGCGTCAATCTAGCTTGTTAGGGAATGTGATCAAACAATGCAGCATTCTATTTATTTTTTTTGTGTGTAGATGTGAGGGGAATGACGTGAAGACTTAATAAGCATTCAGAGCAGCTAATGGGAGCGGGGGTTGATGAAGAAAGAGAGCAAATAAGAGGTAGAATGGAGGCCTAACATGAGGATTAGACAATGCAGAGTTGAAAGGTGACAAAGAAAACGGAGTAGAATCAAGGAAAGCGTGACAGAAGAATGGAAGATGAGCACCACTGTGGGGAGAGAACCAAGATAAATGGAAAAACATCACAAAGGAGATGTGAAATGTCACAAGGCTGCTCATACAGATGGCAGACAAGAATTGGGTAGAAGAAAATTGGTTTGTCAGACAAGCAGAAACAAGTCACAAAAAGGATGATGACACAGTTCAGAGCACAATGAACCTCCAGCAGAGGATCCATCACGGAAAAATCTAATCTCACAGTCTTATAGCTCTGTTCTGTTTCGCAGTAAGGCCGGGTAACAGAAAGCATGCACCACCTCAGACACACAATTTGGGAAACTGTGTTACACAATGTGGTTATTGTCTCAAAATGCCTTTATTCCATTAGAAAAATATTTGTTTATTTGTTTACAATAAAAAATAACACAGTATTGTAAAATACAGGTAACTTCCGACTTACGACCCTTTTTTGTTCCGAACAAACGGTCGTAAGTCGAAATGGTCGAAATCCATTCAAAATGTTGAATAGAGAGGCTAAATGACACGTAAACTCCCCTCCTAGTGGTGGCATCACACCGCCGATTGCTGTGCGAGAGTGCAATGCTGGCTGCCTGGCCAAAATTGTCCGACGTGTTGCCAGCCTGCTAGCGCGTTGCGGTGCCAGGCGTAGAATTAAAATTTAAAAAGATAGGGTCTGGAGGTCATGGTCGTAAGTATGGGTGGTCTTAAGTCGAGCAGGTCGTAAGTCGGATGTTACCTGTATTGACATAGGGACAAATATGAATTTAAATGAATAAATAGGTGTTGAAAAGTGCAATCAGTCCAAAGACATGCACAAACAGTCGCAGTTCCTTTCGGATAGCTGCGTCTAACTCACCCACTGCCATTCCTGAACTTATTCAGGAATTGAAAATATGACAGAGCGCTATTTTTGAATTTTGTTTTGTCTTGTTTGGATACCAATAAAACACTGGCCAGATCTCTGCCAATGTTTTTGTCCTTCGACAAGGGGGTGGAATTTCCCGTTTTTCCATGTTAGCATTTTGTTACACCTTCAGCTGTTGTTAAAGCGCTAAAGAAACCAATATGTATGTATTGCATTGTATTTTGGACAGCCGCCGTCATTTCACACTCATATAATTCCAGACCTACATAATTTAGGAATTGCATGTAACTTTTTTTCTGATGAAAGAAGAGAGTCTAAGGTTTCTTACGCTGCATTGAATCTTTATGTAGTCCTAAAACTCAATATTCTGTGGGGCCTGGAATGCGAGTAGACAAAAAAAAAAAAACCCTGGCACTGGGTTGGACACATTTTTGCACGTTGTCTGGCAGTCAATGGGTTAAGGGTGGCCACCAAAAGGGGTCCAGCACAGGGCACCATTCAAGCCATGTCCACAATTGCACAATTGTTGGGTATTTGTGTGATGATGTGTGCCTTTAAGGGGCTTGGCCTAGTTAGCTGCAGCTCGGTGCGTTGGCCATTTATCACAAGGCAAGCCCAGCATCACATTCTGCTTCCTGATAGTTGTGAGTGCTTTCATTTGGTATTTCTATATTTCACTTAAAGTGCATGGGAAATTACGCCGCCCCACTTCGCTCACTACCACAACATTTGGATTGTGACAAAAAAGGGTCATTAGGACAATCACAATTCAAGGTATAAATGTAAAGCCGAGATAACTATGTGCAGTTCTGACTGATTAACAATATTGCATTTTTAAAACTGTTACACATTTGTTCAGAGAGAAAACTGTCATAATTTAGCGACAATACAAAAGTAAATATGCATGATATTAGTGTATTACAGATTGTTTCATTTGGCCCGGACCGGCCTCCCACTTGTTTACATGCAACTAAACTCAGCATGACTCCAGACGTCAGATATTGTTTTCAATATTGAACAGCCTATTTGCCTTTAATATGTATATTTAAACTATGCTGTCACTGTGAATTTGATTTTGCAAGGGTGTGTTGGTTGATGCTTTTTCATGACCACCAGCTGGCAATAACGAAGTATAAGTTGTATTTTTTTAAACACATACGATGATGCACTGATTAACCCATTTCTGTATGGCATTTACCATTTTAACGACTACAAAGTCACAATAAAGGCCTTTTCAACCTATCATTTGCTCATTTAGAAAGATCCAGCGGGCAACAACAGTACCTCGAGGAAAACATGCAAATCCCACACAGGGAGGCCAGAGGGGGATTTGACGTCAACACGCTAACCACTGGTACTGAATTAATTTTCTCAATTTATGGCCAATTCTCTGCGTCCAAGCTTTCAACTTCGTAACAGCAGTTTGGGGAAGGAACTCAAATATGTATGTAAAAATGGACACAATGCTCTACAGACATGCTACAGCATTATGTAGAAGTCTTCGCAGAGGTGTAGAAGCCATTATAAAAGGGCCAAATCAATTTCCCTTCCATTTTCGCTTCTAGTGAGTAATCTATTTTCCATACAGAGTATTTCCTTCACAGGTAAAATGGTTGTTATCACATCGTAAGGAGAATCAGATGTTTCCACAATATGTTTGCACCTTACTGCCACCTTATTATTTCAAACAGCACCACATTTTATGTTTTGCTTCTGTTAACACTCATGGAAAAGGTGTTTGCGTGACAATATTCCAAACACGGAAGAAGCCAGATATGCACTCATTTGGAAAATGTCTTGCATGTGCTAATTTGCACAGCACGGTTGGGGTGGGTGGGGTCTAGGGTTTGGTGTGGTGAGGTTGAAAAGGGGGTAGAGGGTTACCCTAAATACGGTAAAGTCTCGTGATATCGATATTGGTTATATTGATAGTACTGCTTATTACGATACTATTTTCATTTCCCGGCAAATTTCTAGTCTTTTTTGTATAATTAGTTCCGGTTATTACGATAATCCGGTTACTACGGTGCCCTTTTCATCTCCTGCCAGCCATTTTTCTCTGCTTATATCGATACAAAAGCAGCTTAAAGGACAACCGACATCACTTTTTTGTTTCCTAACTGACATCAGAAAAACGTTTTTTATTTTTAGTCAAATGCAAAACACCAATAAAAATGACTTAAAGTGTCCAAAATCTGCAAAAAAATGAACCCGGATGTGGCCAGTTTCAGAAGGTCCCGCCCCCTTGTTCGTGGTGTCACCCCAAGACGTCTTGACTTGCTGGAGAATCAAAACAATGGCTTCAGATTCGGAGAATATGCTTTCTTGTTACTCATCCAGTTATGAATATGATTCAAATAGTTCTGAAGAGGAAAGCATACATGTTTGCAATCGATTAAATAATTTATTCCGTGCTATTTTGAGGTATCTGGGGGCGGGAAATGTCAGTCGATCGCAGAGGAGCTTTTTGCAGATAATTTTACTCTTATGGGACCGAAAAAAAACCCACCACAGGCTCGTGTTGAGCCGAAGAAGACACAAAACAAAATCACTGTTGAGGAGAAGAAGGAGATAATTGAAAAACCGTTTGTGTGATTTAGTGGCCCAGTACGGCTATGCTAAGTAAACCATTGCTACCATTCTCCGCAACAGAGAAGCCATCAAAGGTGCGTCTGTTGCAAAAGGTATATATATATCGATTAAATAATTTATTCCGTGCTATTTTGAGGTATATATATATATATATATATATATATTGCTCAATGTTCTTCGTGAAGCAGACTTAAGAGTTTTTAAATCATTTTAAGAGTTTTGAAAGAGCTTCACTGAATTTTATAAGATGCAATACATCCCCTTCAAGCAACGAGTCTTAAATACATTCCAGCCTCACGTCATCAGTACGTATAGGAATACCCCCCATCCCCTAATAAGACTCCCGACCCCTCTCACCAAAACTGACATCTTTTGTTGCCATGGCAACCGTGCTTCCAAGGTAACTGCAAGACGGAAACGTGGTGTGTGAGCAGAGTGACAAATACCTTCGACATGCGCATGTTTACCATTGCTGCCACCGGCGCACACACGCAGCGACCAGAAGGACCGAGTAACACAAATGCCTCTGGTGAAGCTGAACACATGAAGGATTGCGCGGGCACTCACTGCACGTACTACACACACAAACACCCACACACTTGTAAAACTTTATGGCGCGATGAAATGGACTATTTTTCATTTGAAAAACCTGTTGGTCTTTTCTAGCTATACACCCCCCATACACACAACATGGCACACACTCCTATTCCAACACTAACAAGCCAATAATTGAAACATCCATCCTTGTGAATGGAAGCAAATGTACGCACATATTTGTTGTGGCCATCCAAAGCAGGATGTAAGCAGTTAAAAACCACATTGGTAAAAGTTTAATTGTCTTTGCAAGGTGATGCTTGTCTCCTAGTGAGTGAGTGCATTTGTGTATATGTGTGAGTTGTAACTGTCAGTGAGTGCATGACATGCATAACCTTGCATGTCTGCAATTAAAATACACAACAGTCCGTGAAAAACAAACAATTGGAGATGCTTCCACTCCAAAAACCCTAAAAGTGCACATTTCTACTCCAAGTTTTACTGCATTTTGCAAATGCCTGTAAGGGAATGAATAGCTCTGTGTGCACATATGCATGTACGTGTGCATGCCTGTGAGCTTGAGTGTGTTTGTGTATGAATGTTTGTGGTCCCTCACCCCTGGATGGCCTCCTCGTCTTGGTCTGCATGGTCAGCGTGCCCACCACAGCCCCCATGCTTGCAACGTCGTCGTGGAAACAAGTGCGTCTGTCCAGATGCCGAGGTCTGGATGTGTATCGTCACATGATGACGAGTGCACACACACGTACACAACCAAAACACACACGCTCACTCACCCTCTCATCCTACCTCCCCCTTTTCTTTCGTCCTACAGTATCTCTCTCTTGTTGGTTGCTCTCAGTACAAACCCCCGTTCCAACACGTACACCACTCCTTCTAATCATGCTTTCTCACTTCATCTCCCCGTGCTCCTCCTCTTTTTTCCTCTCTCACCACATTTGGTTCCCTCACTCTCCTGCACCCCTATTTGGGGGTATCTTGCCTCTTCTCCACAGAGCACAGCATTGACGATTCTGAAGGATTTTTATTCACTGAATTATTTAATTGCAGTACCATATATTTGATTCTTCAAAGACAAAGGCCATGAATCACCATGAGGGGAAAAAGTTGGGTTTCACACTCTAACATAGTAGATATGCAGATGAGTAAGACTTGAATAATTAGTTGAAAGTACAAATAAATTACACAGTGTACGCTGGTGACAAAAAAAGTAGGAACAGAACCATGCATCACTTTCTGTTTGGTCCCAACAACACCATTTCTTTGAGGAAAAGCAAAGTTTATCCATCAACTTCGCTCCATCCATTGTGCAGCCACAGTGGAAAAAGAAATGGACCAACCGTTTGCAAGATTGGCTGTCATGGCAGGAAGAAAGAATTGTCAGCCAGTAGAGCGCATAAAGAGTGATGCTTAGAGTCGAGAGAAGAGATTAAAAGGGGCGAGGGATTGAGAAGGAGTGAAATGTTTAATGGGGTAGTAGTAATAGAGGGATGGAAACAAGTGTTATTGAGAAGCATAAGTGTGTAAAGGGGGCTTGTTCCTGTCTGCATGGATGAAAGTGAGATTCATTTACAAACAAATCAATCCAAACAAGGTTCTACATTGAGGAAGACAATTCAGGTGGAGGGAGGGTGAACACTGCAATACAAGAAGGAGAAAACAGTCACTATACAGTAGCTTTAAAACTTTCTGCCTTGTGTGCGGGCAGCACAGCCATGTGAATGTGGATGTGTATGGTTATTCGTCCCCATGCTCTGTCTGTGGCAACCCGTTGAGGAGTCCGCCCGATATTCCCTTGAATTCTGGTAGGTTTGGCTCCAGCAATATCCATGACAATCTTAATATTCATTGTACAGGCAATGTCCTTGACATCCCAAACGTCTCATACAATAAGACACAAAAGTTAACCAGTACCGTACTAATAGAGTGATGGTGCATACATTTGCAATTTTGAGCTTTTTGGGTGCCAAACCTTTTTGTTTGTCATTCTCCCGATGCCTCCCTGCACAACCTGGCATTTCTTCCACGGGCTACTTAACTCCCCACTTATCTACTGGACCATTCCTTAGTTTCCAATCTAAGCAGTACTACCCATTCTACTTGTTTTTACAGTCTTTTTAGACCTTTTGTTGAGTTGTTACTTTAGGATAAATGCTACTTAAAAAGGCCTCATTGCATACCAAACGCTGGATGGTGAGTCAAAATCTGGCATAAAAATAAAACATGAAAACAATGCATAGTGTCATGTTGAGTGAGTAGCTATAGAACTAAACTATATTTTGAAATGACAAAAATATACTGTATGGTTGGATTTTCTGTCAAGAGAGGTCCTCTACATTTCCTGAGGTATGCTTCATCTGCCAATGTCAAAAACGACTGGCTGGCATTTTCCACATCCATCAGCCTGCAGACATGAACCAATTTACAGTTGGTAGCCAATAGGAATGATCTGCTGCAAATCAACCCCAGAGTGTAAACATGTTGACACTTCCCTCATCATTTTTCAATCTAATACAAAAATTACAGACTTTCAGGAACCGAAATTTGAGTTTTGATAGTTTAGAGGTACAATTTATGAGATAAAAAGGTGTGCTTTCGTTGGGAAGTCACCTTTCCATAAAAAAAAAATATCTTGGAATTTCAGTTCATTTTCCTGTTTGTAAAATCTATCCATCCATCCATTCATCCATCCATCAATATCAACAGCAATAACATTTGAGTTACAAACACATTCCAAAATATCCAGGTTTGATCTCATAGGTAAGTGTACTTTTTAGTAAGTTCATTCACTCATTTACAGCCAGACGATGTGCTAAAAATGTGTCCACTCCAGTGCTTTTGTCATTTTTCACTCAAATTGCAGGACCCACAGACTATTGAGTTTCAGGACTACATAAGCATTCAATGCAGCGTAAGAAACATACGACTGTTCTTTCATCGGAAAATAAGTTAATTCCTAAGTTATATGGGCTTGGAGTTATCTGAGCTTTAAATGGGGGTGGCTGTCCCAAAGGCAAATGCTACACCTTCGTTGGAGGGCAAAACATTGCTTTATGGGCACCTCCCCCCACAAAAAAAATCAGGAATGGTGCTCCACGTCATGCTTTTCATTTCCCAAATAAACTCGGGAATAGCAGTGAATGAGTTAAAATCCAACCTCTCCCTATTTGTGTTCCATGCTACTTTCATGATGTCTGCTGTGCACACGGCCCACGAAAAAGTAAATACAGTGATAAGACTCATATTGACACGTCTCTAAAGGATATGATGACAGACATTAGTTGTTTATCTTACCTTATATTGTAAATCACAAAAACACCAAATAAAGCAACATTAGCCTGAGGCAAAGCACAACTCCTCTTTCAGGAGCACAATGTCAGCTCTCCCAACTGAAGTCAAGCAGTTTACACACACATGCACTTGGACACATGTGAACACAGTTTTTTTTCTTGTTTTATAAATGGATTGTCCCTCCAGGAATTTACAGACCATCAAAGTGATTTCTAACACATTGTCACTGTTAGTGACTTCATCCTGAACTTCCATTCATCACTCCCTCCACTCCCTTATCTGGGAATTTGTCTCCCAGCATCGAGTCATTGCCGCTAACCTTTTATTTTTCCTATCCTCACATATAAATCTTCACTCACAGCGTTGCTGTCGTATGAAATTTGCTAGCTAGTCGTACATTTTAATCCATTTCTGTCATATTTCGTCAGTGACAACCCTGTGTCTATCTACATTTCACTGTTTGCGTTGGGAGACAGAGGCAGAATTAAGGAAAAAGAGGGAAAATGGGACAAGGAAGAGAGTGGAAAGACACGCAGAACATATGGAGGTTGAGGAAAGTAGATTTGTTGGCAAAAAAATAAGAAGCAGAAGAATAAAGGAGGAAAGAGGCCAGGAAAGCTTCCGGGGGAGATTAGAGTGGGATGCAGGTGGCGAGAACAACAAATGTCCATGAAAAGAGACAATGAAGTCATAATAAAGAGCAAGTGGGACACACAGAAGGAGGGAATGTGGGCAACTTGGTGGTCTAGTGGTTAGCGCATCGACCTCACAGTGGAAACAAAGATCATGGATTCAATCCCCGCTCCTGCTTCCTTGTGTGGAGTTTGCATGTTCTCCTTGGGCGTGGGTTTTCTCCGGGTAATCTGTTTCCTCCCACATGTGTGGCACACTGATTGAACACTGTTAATTGTCCCTATGTGTGAACGTGAGCACTGATGATTGTTTGTCTCTGGCAACTGGTTCAGGGTGTCCCCGCCCACTGCCCGTAGACCCTTGTGAGGATAAAGCAGATCGGAAAAGAAATGAATGAGCTATCCGGTATGTTGTCCATTAATGTGTGCACATAGAGTACAATTGTTCATCTGTCTGTGTCGGGAATATCAATATCCGCTTTGTTTTAAATGACTGCTCCCTCAAGTCTCAGTGTCCTTATTAGGATGTGCTTCTCACACCCATCATATTATTAAAAAAGGAATAATTAATGGTAGCTCTGCTATTGATCTCTCATCCGACCGAAAAGGATAGAGAGAATGGCAGTTGGACTGAGATAAAGTACAAAGGAGGAGATAAACTTATGTCTTCACCAACAAGTGAGCTTGATTTCATTTTATAAAGCGTGAAATAACATGCAGATGTTTTAGCTGTTTTAATTATTGAATATTATGAATATATATCCACCCCAAGCAAAGGACCGCATTGGAATATTTGGCTGACAAACGGTTCAGTGATCCCCTGACCACCGCCAGGAGACATGTGCGATAGGCCCAAAAACTCCCGTGAAAATGGATTGATGGATATGTAGACAAAAATATCTAATCATTTAACCAATCTGGGTTTTGGAGACACCACACAATGAAATAAATGAATGGTAGTAGATTGTAAATTGCAAATTGCAACGTGACAGCTTTGGCTGTGTTTCATTCCCTGCTTGCTTTAGATGTATCCATTAACTCATCCAGTTTTCTGTTTTATTTCTTTGTAATGCATGTTTGACATGACATGTTGCTTGATATGACTCATTACAACTGTCTGGGTGAATTAGTTGGCAGTTGTGTGTACATGGGTTGCGGGCAAAAAATAAATAAATAAATAATAAAATTCCTACATTTATCTGTTTTTCTGTCATCAGCTCCAGTCAAACAACGGGGCCTGAAGGTAACTGCTGTCTACGGAGATAAACCGAGTCAAGGGGGTTGTTGATCTAGGATAAACACAGTGCAAAATTGGTCTCAAAATGTTGTAGTGGGTGTAATATTTTGGTGTGTTTCATGTTGTATTGGAAACAGTTTACACAAAAAAAATTAAACTACGGTAAATAAAATTGATCATACCATAAGCACACACACACACACACACACACACACACACACACACACACACACACACACACACACACACACACACACACACACACACACACACACACACACACACACACAGTCTCACATACGCACAATGGGGATGGTATTATCGACAAGAAACATTTTAATGTTAATGTTGTCATGCGTCGACTAAAGCCCCTTTGCTGCCATTAATTGGCCCTTCTGGTGCATTTCTTTTGATGTTCAGGGACGAGAGAGAAGTGCGGGTACTGTATAGCGTCATTACAATACATGATTTCAACTCTTTAGCCCTGCAGCAGTCCAGACTTCAACACTCACCCCGAATACACTCGCATAGGCCTCAAACTGCACGGTTACATTGGGGCTGAAGCTTCAAACAGAAAGATGTTAGATTAGATCCTCTGTATTTGAGTCAGAGAGGAATGAAAGAGACCAGATATAAACAGAGCTCAACAGAAAATGGAGTCGTCAAAGATCAATCCAAGTGCAGCTCAGGGAAGATAAATGCAAAGTCTTGCAGGGAGGACTGTGTTTATAAATTTGCACAAAGCAAAGAGAGAGCATTAAAATCCACTTGGCATAGAGCATAGAAACAAGAGACAGGGTTAAAAAAAAAGGAACAAAATGCCACGGAGTGAAGGTGTCAACAAGGGGCACCTTTTTTTCCTGACAAGCTGTCTTCATTGATTTTCTTCTAGCATAAATTAAAAAAAAGTGTTTGCTTGCATTATGGTTTTCGAGGTGAGACCCTTTTTCTTTCATAAAAATATCAATTAACAGATGCCACAAAAAAAATGACAAACCAAAATGAAGTGCACGAACTCACTTTGTGCATGTTTTCACAACAATCAACTCACTTTAACATTTAATATTTCTATAACACCATTTAATTGACATCAGTAACATTTGATCATGCCACTGCTTCCCAACATGAGTCCTTCTTATTTTAAGAAGTGTTTGCCTTGGGGTGGCATCTGCCTAGATGTCTGGCACCTCATGATGAACACTGTTATTCCAATTTCACACAGCCCAGCTACAGTAAATGAATTTTATTTTAATCATGTTCTAAAAATTAATAAAGGGCTAGCCCGAGAGTGTATGTGGGTGGCATGCGGGCCCATAGGGCTCAGAATTGCCGATTCATCCATTTTCTAGATGCTTGCCCTTTTTAGACTTGCTGGTGGGCAGATGACTTTGGGGAAGAGGCAGGGTACATACCGCCCATACTGGTTCCCAACCAATCACAGACCACATCGACTGGAGACAAATGAGCATCCAGAGTCACACTCCCATCTATGAGTAATTTAGCAACTTCATGGAATCTATTGTGCATGATTTGCACCGCCCAATGCACTCTTGAGGATTTACACATAGCAAGAATCAAGACAAGAGCGCAGTAAATCCTACTGGACCCTCCACACCCCGCCCACTACCAGCTCCTCCCCTCAGGCAGGCGCTACCGATTCTTGCACACCCAATCCAGCAGACATTTAAACAGCTTCTTCCCCCGTCGTCATTAACTCTCATAACTGTATAGTGCCTCTTTGCAATTTTGCACAACCCTGTGGAACAGCATCCAGTTATATTAATTGTAGCTCCAGCTCTTTACTCACTTTAACCACTGTCTGCTTGATACTTTGCACATTGTCTCACAGTTGTTTCTGAGAGATAACATTTACACTAAGGGATTAGATTACATTAGATTAGATTAGATTAGCCTTTATTAGTGTCATCCATACTTATTTGTCATGTCTTTTTTATAATGATACTAGTGCAGCGTGTACTACCGGAAACCAATTCCTTTTGTGTTCTACATACTTGGCCAATAAAGATGATTCTGATTCTGATCTTTTGGAATGTGACGAGAAATAACTCATGTAAATCCGGAGAAAACGTGAAAACTTCACACAAGGAAGCCAGAGCTCCGATACAGTATAAACCCCAAAACCCTTGGACTGTGATCCAAACATGTTATTTAAAGGACAACCGACGTCACTTTTTTGTTTCTTAACTGACATCATAAAAACGTTTTATAGCATCTGAAATACCCAAAACATGCAGGATGATATTTTTATTCAAATGCAAAACACCAATAAAAATGACTTAAAGTGTCCAAAATCTGCAAAAAAATGAGCTGCGAATTGGGCATTTTCAGAAAGTCCCACCCCTAGTTCGTGACGTCACGCCAAGACGTCTTGCATTGCTGAAAAATCAAAACAATGGCTTCAGATTCGGAGAATATGCTTTCTTGTTACACATCCAGTTATGAATATGATTCAAATAGTTCTGAAGAGGAAAGCATACAAGTTTGCAATCGATTAAAGATTTTTTTCCGTGTCATTTTGAGGCAAACGGGTTGGGGGGAATGTCGCACCCAAAAATGGTGACCAGCTCCCGTGAGGAATGAATCAGCCTGTTTCCTCAGGCTGATAAATTCCTTCCATGGAGCTTGGACGCCCTTTTCTGGTGGCTTTTGGTTGCAACATCAAGGTTTTCAGACAAACAGTACAGCAAAATACATTGACGTGATGAAGGACTGCTACAATGTGTCTTTTTGTCAGTCAGGGGGGGGTCCTTTCGTGACGTCACCAACTCAACCATCTCAAAAACAAGACTTCCTGAATATTCAGCGCGAGTCTTAAAACGTATAATACGTATAGCTATATGCGGTGGAATCTTTGTAAAATACGCTCAGTGGAAGTCATTTGAAGCCATTTTACAAATTATGGACACAACTTGTCCGGAGACGTCGGTTGTCCTTTAATGGTGTTACCAAACAGAATAAACGGTTTGTTAACCTAAAGATTCCATGATATGGTTAGACTGACAAATATTAAATGTCATTCTAATGGGTATTGAAGGAATGCAGATCACGTGACTGCAAAAGTGAGTCTGAAATATAATTAATCGTTACATGTGTTGCAAAGTTTGCTTTTGGGTCTGTTCTAGTTGGTCGTTGGGTTTTGATCAAGAATAGTCCAAATGAACAAAATGAGTTTTGCCCAGCTTTCTTTCTGCCAATCTTTTTTTGTAGCGGCATAGCAGATGGTGAAATACACACATACACAGACATGCACACAGACACACACACACATGCGGGGACACTCACGCAAACATGCATATGCATGTTCACTGACACTCAGCGCCCCGGGGAGCAACCTTGTCTCCTCTCTCAACTTTTCTCAATGTCTGCCTCCTTGACTCATCCATGGCCTTGATCGAGCACATTCACTGCCTCACAGTGGCAACTTCAAAGTGTGCGCTGCTTGGAGGTTTAGACAAGCAGTGAAGAGATTCCATCAAAAAATGTCCAAAATACATCTTTATTTTGCTTTGTAAGCACGAATGCCTTGCGGAATAACACGGCCCAGTTTCCCTTGAACGCTATGTTGCTTAGTTTATCTTCTTTTTTGGCTCTCACTTTGTTTTTTCTCCAGGAGAAAACATCCACCTAAAAAATGAGCCTCGAGTGACTCGTTCGACAACCATCTGAAGCATCTGCTGAGAGCTGTTGCCATGCAATGAAATGAGGCGCAGGATGGAAATTAAAATAAACAGCCCACGCAGGATGCTCTATATATTCCTGTATTTCACTCAAGCATTTATAAGGTGCATAAAATTGTCTTTCCCCCACACCCTCACTCCAACCGCCTCTGTCTCACACTATGTGTGGTCTGCTCCTGTTTAACAGACACAACACATGAAAAGAAACCTCATCAGGGACTTGAATCACATTCGCAGCCTGTCGCACTGGCATGTCCCCGCACTGCAATTTGGGATACACTTGACGAAACATGATGATGCCAAGTGACAAAAATGAGGTTCCAGGTCAACAGTTGCGAGGCAGAACGTGGTCAGATGCCAACACGTCACGTGCGCATTCACGGCACGCCGACGATAACACTGCATTCAAATCTTTTCACATTTTCAGAGTATGAATTCACCTCATTGAAATGCTTCAAGAGCCTCTGCTAATTGTCTCTTGTCAAACAAGAGCCTCACCGACAGGAAACAGGTTGGCTTGGAGAACAGGCGTAGGTAAATACTATCACCTTTTATAGGCATGCCCAATGGCATGGCTTTTCCATTTCTCTCTCACACACAAAAAAACAGAAAAACACAAAGGCGCATATCTCAAATCCACAGTTCAAACAGGGGACAGTTGGTCCTGTGTAGGCTTTGTCATAAACCAATAATGAATGATTATTTCATGCCAACTTTGCCACCGCACGTCCAAGTCATTCGCCGTAATGCATTGCGTGCACGATATATATGAGCACAAAGACACACAGCAACTTTAACCAGAAGCCACTAAAACAAAACCTGGCATGTGCAAAGCAAACACAAACTCGGTAGGAGATTGAAATCTTCCAGTCACACACATCTTACCTCTGTGGTAGCTGACTTGCTTGGACTGCATGGAGAAGGTCCCCATTACAAGACCCATGATGAGAGTCGGTCACCGGGAGGTTGCACTTGTTTTGTGAATGTTTGTGTTTGTGTGTATATAAAATCAAGTGGAATCAAGATGTGTGTCTACAGTGGATGTGTACACTGTAATTAAGTTAGTCCAGCTATCACTCGTTATGCTGCCTCCTCGCACCCACACAGCCTCACATCTTCCGCTCTGGGCTCCGTGTGTCTGTGTGTGTATGGGTGTGTGTGTGTCTGAGTGAGTGAGAGTTTGTGAAAATAATGGCGTCAATGATATGGGAGCGGGTGTCACATGCACTTTGAAGCTACCTTTGACGGTGCTGTGACTGAAGCTACTTCTTTGACACGCTCCTGTCTTTCTCTTTCCCTCTCACTCTGTCAGTCATCATCAATTCCTCTGCGCCTCTTTATCCGCGTCTGCGTTTCTCCCTCCTCTATCGCCCTCAGTCGCTCCGTCTGGTAAAGAATGAAGTGTTGCTCACTGTTGCGCGGATGGAGACATGGAGGGAGGGAATTTAACAACAAAAAATAAGGGTAAGAAGTCACATGTTTTGCCAAAATTAGAGATAAAAAAGGTGAGAGTGACACTGATTTTGAGTGACAGAAGGGAGCGGCTCATCTGTAAGGACGAGAGTCATGGTTTGAAACACTGCAGATAAATGAAGAATGTTAATTAGTTGTAAATAAGATCCTGGTGTACTTCCTGAAAAGTATTTGATTTATTTTAAAAAGTTTTTTTTAGGTGGTTGGAATGGGCGACTAAGTCGTTAACCCTCATATTATGTTAAGGAGTCAAGTTTACCTGTTTCCATTTTTGTTGTTGTTGAGTAAACCAGTGGATATCCTTTCTTTTTCCTTTCTTCAAAACAGTTCTAAAATATCCCAATGGGATAGAAAATATGTTGTATCTCCTTTCAAGTATGTTAATAACATCTCAGAAACAGTTGTTGCTGACGTCACCTATTTGACTGTTTTGTGTGGATTTTTACATACGGGTAAAAATGACCCACAACTTAATCAATGTGATTTTTTTCACCATTTTTGCACAGCATCGCATTTTCCTACAGTTGCAAGGGGTTGTTGGTGGAGAAAGAAAGTCAGACATACACACATACATTGAAAAAGTATTTAGTAACAACCCTGTATGCAAAAGGAAACAGTATTCGGTAGCCAGTCAAATTTTAGAATTCAGTCCCAAGTCTGCTATGAATATGAAATTGGCATCGCAGAAAGAAAGAATAACTAATGCAGCCACATGATAAGTAGAGCAACCATCAGATTCAATCACAGTCATGTGACTGTAGTTAAAGAAGCAATTCCGGAAGGGGTCATCAAGGCCAATAAAAGAGCCGTAAAATCACAGAGACGGAAATGACAAGCTATCGGCCGCAGCTGATGCTGACCATCTACATGCAAATAAGAAAAAGCCGCGCAGGATAGCAAAAAGATTAATAAGTGAAAGCCTTAATGATGACAACCATTTGCAGCAGCTCATCCCAACAGACACTTTGCATTTTTTATTCACCTTTTTACTTTGCACAAGTCTGCTCTGACAGAGACACGGATAAATAGGTTCAATTTCAAACATGATGAAAAATTGAGATCAGGAAACTTTGCAGTGTCATAGCATGCTGATCCTATGAGAACATATTAACTAAATCAATCCATGCCATTTATTTTGTTTTTACTGGTGATTTGGTCACACTTTAGCTTTGAAAGCCTTGTATGTTGAAGGGCGTCCTTAGTGTGTTTATCATCTAATCATTTGAATCAGGTGTGTTGCAAAAGGTAGATTAAGAAAACACGCAGGACAGCAGCCCTCCAGGACCTGAGTTTGACAGCCTTGATTTAGAGCGTTCAATCAGCAGGCCATGTATGTTATGCGAACATGGGAAGAAACCTCAGTACACAGAGAAAACCTACCCAGGTAAAGGGAAAACAAAAAAGGAGCATCAGCGCAGAGCGCCGAGGCGTATGTGGTACTGTTGCTGCTCGGAATTGAAGCGGATTTACTTGGGACAGGAGATGTGAGACAATCCCTTTTGTCAGTGGATGCTACAGCTACATGTTTGATTTTAACGTTTAGCTTGCAGCAGGCTTGCACATTTCACCATGACGTCTCTGATCCACTGGTTAAAAGGACACTTTGATCCTCTCTTCTTCCATCTAGAACTGCTTCATACAACAGAGAGGGTGCAGAAAGTGCTTAAGCATGAATGACTGTGTGTTTGCATTGTCATATTATTTTGTTCTTGTTTTTTTTTTGTTCTTTTGACATTAAAATGGTGCCACGAGAGTGGCTGCCTTTCCAGCAGCTCCTGTATTTTGGTTTTCTACTGCTTCCTTTCCTCTTCCTTCCATAACTTTGCTGCTGTCAAAATGTAAATTTATCCACTGCAAGACTAATAAAGGCTAATCAAATCCAATGCGCGTATGAATTAATAAACTCATGAACAGTGGCTTGTCGGAGAACCTGCGAGGGCCTGGAAGGTGGATGAATTGAGGTGTAAATCCAAAGAGAAGGTAGTGAATGATAAATGTATTTGCTTAGTTGCTGCCTGCTCCTATTAGACGAAGGTGGGATGTGATCAGTCGTATTGACAAGCACGTAGAGGTGAGGAGTGTGATGATGGAATGAGGCACATCAGGGATGGGGGTGCAAATCGAAGAGGGAGATATGTGGGAGGTGGAGGAAGATCAAAGGAAGGAGGTGAAAATGGAGAACATACAGAGACAAGAACAAGGATCTGTTGTGTCATCTGACTCATCAAACCGACAGATTGATTTGGTGACGAGAGTGGACGAAGTCCAAGAAGGGGGCGAGCTTAGTGACACAACTCCGAAAGGGGCTAACCTGGAGATCTGCCAGGTATTCCTGCAAAAAAAAAAAAAAATCAATCACAGGTCTCCCGCACAAGCTCTGGGGAGTGAGACATCAATCAATCAATGTGGAAGTATAAACACAATGGCAAAGTCAAAATGTCTACTTTAGGAGACACTTTCAGGCTTATTCTTGTCCAGAGTGCATATCTTTGTGTTATTCGTAGTTGTGGGAATAATAGCGGTAGCAGTTCATATATTATAGGCTTCAGCATACCTACAACCATAACAAGGGGGAAAAAAGTATGAAGGATTGATGGATTACCGTAGTTTATTGTACAAAAATGTCTGCTGTGTAGGCTCCGAGTTATTCATGTTATGAGTTGTTCTATTTGTTTTGTCGCTGTACGTGTTTTAGAAATACTAGTGTTGCTGTGTTTTGTGCACATGTTGAGCTTAATCATGTGCAGTGTCATGTTGGATGTTGTTTAATTATGTGTTGTGAACGTGTATGTTAATGTATTAGTGCACATACAGTGTAGCAGTACAGTGACTTGTTGTATTATTTATTTGTGTATTGCTTCATTTATTTATTTATTTGTTTGTTTGTTTATTTATTTATTTATTTATTTGCGGATGTTTCATATTTGTTGTATGTTTTTTTTAGATTTATAAGTTTTTGTAAAGCCGTAGTGAAGCTTGTGGGTATGAATGGGTTGCGTTGTGTATATGTGAACACAACCGTGTACGTGTACAATGCAGTGTTTTGTTGAATTGTGGAATTGTGTAGTGTTGCTTTGCGTGTACTAAGTTCTAAATGTCTCGTTTTATGTTTGAGTATGTGTTGCTAAAGTGTTTGTGCTGTCTTGTGGATGAAAATGTGTGTGAATATATTTGTCAGATTTTTTTATGATTGGTTCTCAATTCAGTTCTCAGAATCAGAATCATCTTTTTTGCCAAGTATGTAGAACACACAAGGAATTTGTCTCCGGTAGAACACGCTGAACTAGTATCATACAGTTGTATTTGGGTTACTGTTTAGAGAGTTAATGGCTTGGGGAAAGCTGTTTAAATGTCTACTGGATTTGGTGCGCATGGATCGGTAGCGCCTGCCTGAAGGGAGTAGCTGGAAAAGGTGGTGGGCAGGGTGCGGAGGGTCCAGTAGGATTTTCCGCGCCCTTGTTTGGATTCTTGCAGTGTCCTCGAGAGTGGGTAGGACGGTGCCAATGATTTTTTTCCGCCGTCCTAACTGTCCGTTGAAGCCGGGATTTTGTGGCGGCTCCGAACCAAACGGTGATGGAAGAACACAGGAGTTTATTGTTTGCATCCACTTTATTATTGGGAGGAACAAGAAAAAATAAAAAATCAATCACAGAAAATATCTCCAATCCCTGATCATCTAAAATAGTGGCCTACAAACAGCCTTGTCTCAGGGTTGCAACATGATTAAATTGATTTAGGGCTCTGTCCCTAACAACACCCCATTTGTCACATCAAGGCCACTCATTTTGTCCTCGAATGAATCTGTCCCTAGATTATCCTTCTTCATACTTTATGTGGCATGTCAGGGAAATAGAAAAAGAAAAAAATAATGAACTTCATAGCGCCATCCAAAATCCCTCATATAAGATTGTGTTTAGAAGGTGATAGCTTTGTCGCACTTCAAGTACTAACAAAAACAAAAAACAACAACAAAAAAGATGCAGTTTAATGTGTTGCAACTGGCCCGTAATATTTTCTCTCCTGCTCCTGTGATTTACACACAGAATCACCGAGCTCGGATCATTTCCGTGGCGCCCCTGTTTGTCTCTACAAATGCACAATTTAAATTATCCTTCCAGGTACAACACAGGGAACACTCGTACAATGACGCTCAATCTTGTAATTCTTTTTTTTAAACTTGTTTCGCTTACTGATGGACTTCATTTTAGTCGTAACCTGTCATGTGACCAAGAAGTGTACCTTGACTAGCGTCGAGAGTGACATACTCAAGACAGGTGTAATCGAGAATCCGGTTATTTCTAAAAAGAAAAAACGTTATTGAGAAAAGCAATATAAATTATTCTTTCCTTCTGTGCGGATGAGTACCAAATGGCCAACGGGACAGTACCAGTCCACGGTCATGGAATATACATTATTAATAGTAAATAATAAACTCAATATCGTGAATAGTATGTTCAGTTAGTGCACTAAATTGCCTTACTGGTAAGAACAAACAGCATACTGGAACAGTGCATGGATCTTAACGTAGATAGCAAAAAGCAACGTGCTCCATTAGCTTGCCAACATCGTGATCCCTCAGAAACCTTTCTATACAAATCATCGTGTGTGACATTTTTAACTTGGCCGGAAGATCATTAAATGGTATGGCAGCATTTTTAAAGCAAGCAGACAACAGGAGATGTAAACACGTACATGCTAATAGCCACATGAAAGTATAGTAGTACACAACACACAGTTTAATCTTCTCATTTATCTTTGTCTGGCGCCATGCGCTCATTTAGCCACATCCATCAAATGTTTTTTTCCTCCTTGGCGCAATTTGAAAAGCGCAATACAGTCCCACGAGACCGGAGGGGAGGCTGAAGAATGTGTGAGGGAGAAAGACACCGATGAATATTTCATGTGGCACTTATGAGACGAAGTTCTGTCGGATAGACCCTCAAGTCCGCACGACCGCCAGCCAGCCTGTCATCATTCATCACAAGATTTCAGATGGTTAACACTCTCATTCATTCTTCAGCACCAATATAGAAGGGATTGGCTAAGGTGGAGAAGGGGGTGGGACTGAAGAAAGAGACAGGAAGTAAACTTGGTGACCTTTGCTGTAAAAAGTGTCTTGCATGAATCAATAGTAATTGGACATTTTGAAGATGCAGTGACCCGTCAACTCTATTGTATATTTATTCCTTAAAAAGACCTTTGAAAATTACCAGGGTAGCATATCTTGTTTTTGTTCATTTTGGACATTTTTAACAGTGGTTCTGAAAAGAAAATGATTACAGTGAGTGTGAGAGATGGACAGTGAAAGCAGAGAGAGAAAATGAATGACCAGATATTCTTAAGGATGTTATGATGCTAGATGAAAAGACAAAAACAAGTTAAATTTAGGTGATATACCATATGTGTTTAATGCATTTCTATGCAACGAGCTGTGTCGAGTGATAATAGCCAGGATGGGGCTGTGGGAGGCCAAGTAAGAGTTTTCTCAGATAGAAGTATCAGCTGTGTGTAAATGGACACGCTCAGTACAGAAAAGTTTTGTGGGGAGAAATGAAGAATGTGACATACAGTAAAAATTCGGGCATGTGTTGATGGGGATTAGGTCTAATCGGTGCCTGCCGCTTGACGAAATGAGCAGTAAAAGGAAAAAAAAATCCTGCACGCTGCAAAGTCAAATCGTTTCTGCTGCAATAATGTTTGCTTGAAATGTGGCCTTGATCGCTCAAAAAAATAATGGGTTAGGCAAATACTGTCGTCATGGTTGTCTGATCAATTTGAAGAACAACACCGGTCACATTTGTAAAAAGACGCAGAGTGGATAACTGCAATAGTTGGAGAAATTCACCTCACGGGTATTGTGTACATGGAGAAAAGTGGGTCATGATAATATGGGTATATTAAATATTTTGAGGGAAATGTGACTTTTAATAACCAGAGAAAGACTTAGCATTAGGTAAAAACAGCACATTGTCTGGGGTCTGAGATTTCCAGGACAACGCGAACTTCTCCGAAAAGCACATTCATAGACGCATACTTAAAATCCTGAAAATGCTAATTTCATAAATGTGGTCATTTTGAGTGCTCCCTTCCTCTCCTCTTGTGCAATGGACTGTTGCATCTTTGTTAGAGGTGTTTATTTATGGAATCTTTATAAAACTTAATTGAAGTATTAATGGTAGAAATTGGAGAAATACCTCAGCATTTGGTTGTGTTAATTTGAAGATTGATTTTGTGTTTGTTTTATTATATCTGATGTATTTAATCGATGAGAAGGTTTCTTCAGCCGTCATCTGTACAAAAGTGAAGGTTTCGGACGTTTCGCCTCCTATCCAAGAGGCTTCGTCAGCGAACTAAAGTCTGACTGGTCGTATCGGCCCCATATATATAACCCTAATGTCCAGACCTGGTGGCGCCGGACACAGCTATGATAGGTAGTATAAATCTGATGTATTTGTATGTGTTTTATTAATTTTGTTTGTTGGTTAACTGGGGGCCTGAATACTATCTTGCTTAATATGTATTTGTACAGCATACTACTGTTTAAATGTAAAGTTTTACAATATTATTCTATGCCCATGTATGAGTGGAGCTGTAATAATCCACAAACAAAAACATCCAGATGTATTTTGCTTGACTACCTTTTACTCTTTGTTAATGTGTTAACTGTTCCAAAGGAAGATATTTCGTGCCATATTTTCTATCTTTGTTGTTTCAAATAAACAATCAGTGGAACACTGATTGAGTGTGCAAATTCATTCATGCATCTTCCAGACCGCTTCATCCTCATGAGGGTTGCTGGAGCTTATTCCAGCCTTCTTTGGGCACCGGGCAGGGCACACCTTCGCTCTCACAGTCACACCTAGGGACAATTTAGTGTCCAATGACTAGTTAAGTAAATAAATAATAAAGTGTGAGACTAATAAAGGCAAATCCAATCCAATCAGCCATGCATGTTTTTTAAATGTGGGAGGAAAGGATTCGGACTGATGACTTCTGGACTGTAGATTGGCGTGCTAACCACTCGACTACCGGGGCCGCCTGTGTCAACTACAAATATATTTATTCCACATAGTCAAAGTCAGCTTTATTGTCAAATACTATGCGAATATGCATGACATACAGCACAGATGAAATTAATGTCCTCTCGGACCCAGCATGCAAGGCACTTATAATGACTTATAAGGAGACACTGTGTCGGTCTTTATCCCGGTCACTTGGGTTTTTGAAAATGTGAATTGAATATCCCTGATGTACGGTACTGAATTGCTGTGATTTTTTTTCTGTGCAAGTTCTTAAAGTAACCAGCAGAGGCCAGACTTGCTCTATCAACCAGCATGGGCTTTTTTTTTTTTTTTAATACAGCAACCGAGTCAGCGTTTTGTCAGTGAATAATTACGGACATTCATAGATGGATGGTAACACCAATATTTACTTTAAATGGGAATTAAATGTGAAAACGAATTTTTGACGTGTTTGTATAAAAATAGTTGGGGCCATTGGTGAAGTGTGAAATGATAATACCAAATTAATCTAAGTGTCGATTAAAAAAGAAAATGACCTTGTGAGCGAGCCAATCTGAATGTTTCTGCTTTATGATGTAACATGGAACACAGTGGTATGAATGAGTGGCAGATTCATGACATAAGGCAGCCCTCTCCCGGCAGGCTAATTTCAGTAAACAACAAAAAATTGGGGTGCAATAATTCTTTTAACAAAGCGTTTTTTTAACAAATGCATTTCACAGAGACATTATCAAGAAACATGTGCGTCATTTTAACTTAAACATAAAAAAACACTTATTAAGTCTTCTCTAAATGAACAAGTGATTGTGTTTTAGTGTTTGTAGACCAAAGGCAAGGGAATGTAAAATAGTTTGGTTTTGTATAGCTTGATGGAGTGGAATTGGCTTGAGTAGACTACAGGGCACCATTAGAACTGTTTTTAAATATGTGACTCAAGTTGGAACTTCTTTTTTGGGATGTCCTCATATCTCTTCATTTGTATATAACCAAACTCCTTTTATTCGTCCCTCTGGAGCCTATATCTTCAAGGTAAATCATTTTCTGGAACACAAAATTCCTTCACCGCTGCCTATAAAAAATGATTAAATTAAGACAAAGGTACTGAGTTACTCAGAGTATCCAGTAGCATTGCATTTCCAATGTACTAAGACTTATTTCAATGGAAACTCATTGCTAAAAGTTGCTCACCCCGATTTTGGCATTTGAACTGTACTGTAGAGTTAGTGAAGAAAAAAAACGTTTCATATTTGAATGAATTGTTTCCACACAAATAACTTACATTGTATTCATACAGAAATTGATATGGTTGGAGTCAGTGGTTCAACTACATTACCAGTGTATATTGTGTTAGGTTATACATGCAGCCCAACTAGTGTTCATCAGATGTTCAATTCTGAAATCAAACAATAAACTTTCTTATAGCTTTTTTGTCATGCTTCTCCCTGCTGTTTCTTTCTGTTCTTTCTCTGCTGTGTTGAGTAGTACACTACAGTATACTGTAGTGTTCCGCCCTTGTTGCCATGGAAACCAAGTTAGAGGTGCGACTGTCTTCCAGTGGGCATTTTGTGTTTTGGGATGGTGATGCCAAAACTTAGTACTGATGTGGAGGGTGGGACGTGGGTTGAATCTGTTCTGGTCTTTGACGCTTTTTGAAAATGGAAATAACATTGAACAACAGCTGATGTAGTTGCTTGCATAAGTCTGCACACCAACTAACTTTGATCTGACCATATACACACATAACTAATCACCTTCAAACACCTATTACATGGGATTCGCCACATGCTGGCCTACATGTCAATTATTCCTTCCGCACTGACTGAGGCCGTTATTTAAAGTTTTTCAAAGATTTGTATTGGTCTAATTTTTTATATCCCATAAACCTGCCATTTTAACCAGGGAAGGTAGATATTTTCTATTTACTGTATTAATGTGTGTGTGTGTGTGTGTGTGTGTGTGTGTGTGTGTGTGTGTGTGTGTGTGTGTGTGTGTGTGTGTGTGTGTGTGTGTGTGTGTGTGTGTGTGTGTGTGTGTGTGTGTGTGTGTGTGCGTGGACGCTTGAGAGAAATGAATGACGAGAGACCTGGAGGGCTACCGCACATCTACAAAATGCATTCCCAAAGCTGTTTTCAGTACTGAATGCTGTTGAAATACCATTTGTGTCTACAATATGTGACACAGAATGTGTGTCAGCATTTGTGTCATCTTTGATGTTCCCTGGTACCACAATGACCCATAGCTCAATACCGTGTATGTGTGTGTGTGTGCAAGCGTGTGCGCCTTAAGGCAGCTTTTTTCTGTGTAATTTCCTGCTTCAACAGTAAAAGCACCACAAAGTAATAAAAGAAAGACCCCTGTTAACTACACACACAAACACAACTGTGCAAACCACAAACAACGAAGGAATAACAACAGTCTCGCTACTTCCTCAGCATCTAGTGTGTGGCTCTTTTTTATTGCACACATTCATCACAAGCATGCCCTATATCAACTTTATCCCTGCTTCTCTATTACTAGGCTGCTTTCATCACAGAATAACGTACAATTGAGAAAAGAAGGAGGTCAGCCGCACACAAGAGTAGGAACAAGGCAAGCGCCAAAAAAAAAACATGTTACATGTCGTGTGCATGAAAGATGATAAAAGGATTGGACTCAGCTTTTAAATAGCCCAGTGATGTGATGTAATGTAACAAAGCCAATTCAACATTTTTTTACAATTTGAAACTATGAGAATAAATCACAACATATCGCTTCCTAAAAATATTTCAGCATTTACCTTTACTGAGGGTTCCAGTGAGCAGTTTGTGAAGAGACAAAAAAAACTTGACAATGGCCCGTTTGCAGCGCTTGGCGCATCCAGTCATGCTGATCAGAGCAGAATCACGGTCCCTTGGCGGTAGGAAAGTAGTAAAATTGGTCAGTGTGAATGCAAATCGTCTTATTGTGGAGGATGAAGAATGTTACAAGGAGACTGCTCTCTCTGTGTGAGTCCTATTGCACTACTGTAAGTTAAGTCCTCTTTTTTCCTGCCTCCTCTCTTCCCCCTCCTTCTCTTGCATGAAAGTGATCACATTAGAGAGACTGTATGTCAGCACCAAGATTGGGGTGGGGTGGTTGGGGTTAAGAACTGGAAGTACTGTAGCCAGTCTGTATTCAGCTTCAGGGTGAAGTCCTCCTATTGTGTCTACCTTCAGAACAGCTTTATTAAAGCAAGAAGGAATGTGTCTACTTTCAGAACCAGTGGTAATGGAAAGCTCCACACATTGCACGACAAGCTGAGTACTAAATTTTTCGATAACGAGCTCAACAACTAGCGGCACAAGTAGAACGCTGTTTTTTGTCTTCTCTACTGCCTTATACTAGTGTACTAGTTGGCAAATGTACGCAACGAGTTCTACTGGTTAGGAGTTGAATGGGAACTAGATGATTCTAAAACTCGACGAGGTGCACACAGTCCGATTGTGGCAAAAGTTGTTCTACTGGTGAGAACAAACAGACATTAACGCACACAGCACAGACATTAAAGCATCAGTCAAGTCAAACATTTTCACTCCCGTTTAAATTTTCTGTGCTGCAAAACACATGTGTTCCCCATAACTGATATCTTGAATGCTAACACACAGTGTAAAGCTCTACCGACAGACTAATTTAAAATTAGCATTGACTTGACGGAGTGATAAATATTTCTTCACTCACTGCATTATTACTCGGAATTTTGAAACTGTGATAATTACAATAGCAATATTTACCAGTTCATAGCCATACACAGACATTTCTTACAACACCATAAATCCTGTGTATCTCCTCCTACCACACATTTGTTTGCCTCTCCGACTTAATTTTGGAGATTCCGCTTCACAGACAATGATGTGTGAATTGTGGATGAAAACGGTATTTGGGGGTGGGGTTGCACAAGGAAGTACACAACACTTGCCTTAATTGTTTAATTAAGGAGACTACAAGTGTGTCACACGTTTGCCATGCGTTTGGTTGGTTTTCTGCTCGCACTCGGGCTTCCAATTACAGGGTGACCCCAAAAAACGCGTACCCATGAAAATTTCAATTGTGGCTTTGATTAAAAAGCTATTTATTTCAAATTACAACCACACATTATTCAGTTTATGGAGGACCATTCACCAGAGTTTCAACTATTTCTGTCAATTTTTAGTCAATGTATGACTTTCTCAAGGTGTGTTCCAAATGTCCACCATTTCGTTGCAAGCAAACCTCCAGGTCAGAAAAGTGGCCTGACGAAGTTGTCAATCACTTTTACACACTCCTCTTTCGGGAGGGTGACCCAAAAAGATGCGTCCTACTGAGTCCCTCACTGCAGCAATATTTTCTCCCAAAAGAGTAGTGTCTAAAAGTGATTGACAGCTTTTTCACGAGTACAGGTTTGCTTGCAACGAAATGGTGGACATTTGGAACACATCTTGGGAAAGCCATAAATTGACTAAAAATGGACAGAAATAGCTGAAATTCTGGTGAATGGTCTTCCATAAACTGAATAACGTGTGGTTGTAATTTGAAATACAGTAAATAGCTTTTAAATCAAAGTCTTTTTTGGGTCCAATGAGGATGTGTGTTTGATTCATAAGACTTGTCATCTTTAGGGTTACCCTAAAGATGACAAGTCTTATGAATCATCTTGTCATCTTTAGGGTTACCCTAAAGATGACAAGTCTTATGAATCAAACACACATCCTCATTGGCTAGTTGACAGGACGATAGGCAGAGCACAATATGACAACAATTTACATACAAATTGTAGACTACTGTAACTGCGCTTTTTGTGTAGGATATTCAAGAGGATGCCTATGTATTATTTATTGTTAACAAACAATATTCTGCTATATTGCAAAACATATTTGGAAAAATGAAACAAAAACAGACAAAAATGTAAACACTCAAGTACACTGACGTCAAAGCCCAATAGCTCAAGTAAATGTAATTTTTTTTTTTATGATACAACACATGAAACACCGGAGTTCTTTAGACCTCTTGAACTCATTGATCGAGTTGGCTCTTATGGCAGCTGCACCATACAACACACCGTTGTGAGGATACCAATCAATTCATTTGCACATATTTGACGCATCTCATTACAGCTAGCGTGCCTTCGACCTTTACGAGAACACTCATCCAGTGGCACATAACTCCAGAGAGGTGACGTCTGAAAGAGGGCGACAAAAAGAGAGGAGGGCACGTGATGAGATCAGAAAAAGTAAGATCATTTCATAACATTCTCCTATTCTATTCTTGGTTTGGAATCAGCACGGTCGCGGAAGCCGAAAATGCAAAAAAAAAACAAAAAAAAAACGAGCAGCTAAAGGAAACCGAAAGAAGAATGGAGCAGGATATTAACAAAGACACTGGAGGGCAAAGAATGGGCAATGAAACAATAAAAATGCAGATGAAAGTGGAGAAAAACACCTCTAAAAAGTGAGTTGGTAGAGGTGACCAATGGAAAGTAAACTCAAAGTCCAATGTGATGGGATAGGAGTAGGAAGCTCAGCGGGGGAGTTGGATCAATACCCATGAACACTCAAACTTGTGGACAAACGTCAGAACGAACCCAAAGCAGCACATGGAAGAAGTGACTGAAGAAAAAGAAGTTAAACGGTTTAATGGAAGAAGAGATTGTTTGCACAGAAGAGACGATTGTATGAGAGTGTGTGTGTGTGCGTGTGTGTGTATGTGTCTCTCACTTTTGCATAGATTTGCATAAACATACCATTATATCACCACCTCCGCGCTTTATGATTAACGAGATGAGTGTTGGCTTGGTGTGTGGATTCAAATGTTGTAACAGCTGTTTTCCCGGTAGGCAAACTGAAGAGGATCCAGGAGAGGTCCGGTGATGTTCTTTAGGTGGTTCAGCACGAGGCGTTCAAAGGACTTCATGACCACAGACGTCAGAGCAACAGGTCTATAGTTGTTCAATCCCGATGGTGATAGTTTCTTTGAAACTTGGATGATGGTAGACTGTTTGAAGCAGGATGGGACTTCACATATAAAACCACGTAATCATGACATAGAACAGGACTGTTATTTTGACAGTAAACTTCAACGGGAAAGGTAAATAAACATCTCGGACTCCTCTGACAATCAATAATTCCTCACTTTCTGCCAAACTGTGACTTGTAGTTGAAGAAGTCCATTGACCTGCTTTGGACATTATCCATTTGCGAGCTACCTAGCTGGCTATCTATTTTCTATCCATTTGCTATCTATTAGCTATCTGGCTAGCTAGCTCGCTATGTAACAGGCTATTTATTAGATATATGGTTAGCTAGTTAGCTAAATGTCTAGCTGGCTAGCTATTAGCTATCTGTTAGCTAGCTAGCTTTCTATCTATTTGAGTTATTTCTGGGTTGAGTGAACGCTGTCGCATGTGGCTGCCGCTGCTCACCTGCAGAAAAAACGATCCTGTGACTATAAGGTGACCTTGAGAGTTTTGAAAGGCGCTTATAAATTAAATTTATTATTATTATTATAAATGCAAAAGACAAACAACTAACTGGTAATCATTATATTTCTTAAATCAGACAAGATTTTTCCAGTTCATGTATTTATTAAACAATGTGTCCATTAACATGGATAAACTGTAGTTTCAAGTGGTGTCGAACTAAGCTCATTATATTGAAGGACTCATTTTTCACCACCAAGATAAATAAAATCTTCCAAAGATTACAGACGTCAAGATGATGAAGTGCAGTTCCACATCACTGGAAAGCTCTGTCACACATATCAAGCGCCTTCATAAAGGAGGTTTGCAACAATTATGAAAATTTCTCATTATTTTGTTCAATGAGTAACTCTCCCACAAAAGGGAATGTTACTAGTTTTCTAAAAATAGTATTTGTAAAGGATATCACATTATTAAAAATGCTAAATGCTATAAACATTCAGTGTATTTATTGGTTGTGATTTGTGCTACAATGATATTGCATATGAATGGGGGAGCGGTTATTGGGGAGAGGGAAATGGGGGGAAAACGGTGTTAACGCTGCGGAAGTGTCAGAATGAAATCGCAAGGCGACCAGCTGTAGACTTAGATAGTGCCTGGCCTCTAAATATAAGCTGCTCTTTGTAAGATGAACTGATATCACTGCAACGCCATGCAAAGATAAGCAATATAGAAATTGCCGCCACTTTGTCGTGGAGAGGGCGATATGAACCATTTCTTAGCTTGTGAATTTAAAACATAAAAATATAACAAGAATATAGTATACTATAGAAGTTTTATAGAAGTTGACTTTTGTTAACAGAACAGCTAGCTATAGCTATATCTGAACTCTTTCTGAGCGGCCCGGTTGCATGTTCTCGCCGAGGCTGCGTGGCTTTCCTCCGGGTCCTCTATGTTTTGGGTTTTACTATGCAATGTTTCATAACAGTTCAGAGTTATGAGCCATAAATGTGATCACCTATTTGTCTTGTTAGTAATGTTCATTAGAGCTGAAGATTGCTCGATAAATTAAAATGTATTTAAATAGTCAGCATCATATCTTAAATTCATGTTATTTTGTTTCATAACACAGGGTTGATTCTCTTACCATTGTCATGTTGTTACTGCAATAATTTCAGGGACTTACTACAGTTTTTCATGTAATCAGGTTACAGAGTGCATATGCACATCCGCTAGACAAAATCCACTTCTCCAAGTGAGGCTGTCCCTGGAAGATCCGGGGAGTCCACTCATACATGATAGGTGTCAGTGGCAGTGAAGGACCACTGACATCCTCTTTGGCTGAAATTAAAACCTCCTCTCTCATTCTTTCACCCTCTTCTCTTCTTTCTCTTTAGGTTTTCTAGAACACCACTTCTCTGACCTGCTGATTACAACTGTCTGTCAGCACTTCAACATACACACCCATACCCCCGCCCCCACCACACACACACGCACACACACGAACACACTTGCGCTTTATCGCGAGCCGTTTTCCTTCCATCTTCAACATCCTGCCGGCACCGCTTTCAGTCTACCATGTTGGCATTATTAAGACACAGCATTAACACTTAATTAACCCACAGGCATTACGTTATGTAAACAAGCGATAAAAAAGTGCACGTGTACACGCACAAACAGGGTCTAGGCATGTATGATGAATATGATGTATTGCGTGTTAATAATGAAGGTGAGTGTCCCTGGTGAGTGTAATGGGAGTCCCGCAGGGTCGAAGTGAGCTTCAAGGAGCCACGTTGTGAGGAAACTGGATTGCAGTTTTCAAGCTTCCTTTTGAATTAGCACAGTGCAGGACTAATAGCAAACTACCCGCTCATCAAAGAACGGCAAATGGTAACAAGATAAACAACATTAGATTAATTGTTTTTGTGAGTGTGCAACGCCCTGCCTAATAAATAAATAAATAATAATTGGGTGAAATTAAGCCATGTTGCAGATCAGTCCAACAATCAACTTGAGCCACTTGTTTTCGGCAATTTAAAATAGTTTCTGTGTAAGCTCTCAGTCGTACAAGAATGGTCCATCGATGAAAAGGTTTCTTCAGCCGTCATCTGTACTTCTTTGAAGTTCAAAAGAATCTAATTAAAATTGTTTATAAATCTTTGTTAAATTGCAGGATGTTAACTCATTCACTGCCAGACATGCAAATGTGTCCACTCCAGTGCCAGGTGTTTTTTCACTCAAATTCCTGGACCCACATAATATTGCGTTTTAGGACGACATAAACATGCAACGCAATGTAAGAAATCTTAGACCTTCTACTTTCATTAGAAAAAAAAGAGTTAATTCCCAAGTGATATGGGTCTGGAGTAACAAGAGGTGCAAGTGGGGGTGGCTGTAGAAAAGGCAAATGCACTTTTTAGTAAAAGCACAGAGAAAAACAATTCCTTCTCATTGGCTCTTCTTTTTTTTTGCTTCATTTTAGTGGACAATGTGCTACCCCTGATGTGCCGTCATCTGGCAGCATATGCTACAGACATACAGATGTACATGTACATGAAGCTAATTACAGCACATTAGTAAATGGTGATCATTTTTCCCCCAAGGACTAAAGAATATATGTCCCCGAGTTTTGTTTTGTTCCATTACCTGTGTTCTCTACCATTTGTGTTAAAATTCTTGTGGCTTGAAGGTTTCCAAATTGGCGCATCAACGCCATTGTATTTTTTGTATTTGTTAGCATTAGGCATAGTCGTCCACATCACTACTGTTCTCCCTCTCAAATATGGCACTCAAAATGGCGATCAGGTGCCGGTAAGGAGTATTAGCAGGTGTAGTGAATATCTTTATTAAGTTCATAGAGTTGCTTGTTCTGTAGCCACAAGGAGACAAAAGCTAGTGTCTTGTTGTGCCGGTCCCAAGCCCAGATAAAAACAGAGGGTTGTGTCAGGAAGGGCATCCTACGTAAAAGGTTGGCCAAAACAAACATGTGGATCAAACCTCTGAAGATGGAGGACACTGATTCGCAGTGGCGACCCCTTGAAGGGAAAAGCCGAAAGGAAAAGAAGAAGAAGAGGCTAGAGAGTCTTTATTTGAGCAACACTTGTGGCAACGTGTAATCCCTTGTAATTATATTTAGTTGGACAGTAAATTTCAACTGGGGTTGGCAACAACAGTTTCACATCATTTTCTTAACTTTTAAAAACATTTGTTCAGAATTCTTGACTATTCACCAAAGTGTTGCTTACAATGAGGTGAGTTGAGTTCCCTGCCACCATCCAGCACTTATAGCTCAGATTTTTGCACGCATGTTGGTTTACAGCTGCACACACTTGTGTGGCATCCTTTTATTCTCTGTACAGTTGCAAATTGTCAATGGCAAAACAACAATATCCATCGTTGGTAGAAAAATACAACGGCCATACCGTGGTTACTCTACACCCGTATAGAAGTGGCAAAAACATGTTACTGTATGTCAATTTTGGGAACCAAACACAGTCGTGTGCAAACATGACATCTGCTTAATCTTTTATATGGGATTGTGTGCAAAATACTGAAAAACTCAAGTAGATTCCGTTTGATGTCCATCACAACATGTTCAATGTCCTTGCTCATATTTGGCTTGTTGTGGGGGTTTAAATGTGTCGCCACGTGATGCTGTTAGTGTCGGTTTCATTAAATTAAAAAATGTAAATAAAATTCTTGAGTGTCACAGCATTCGGAGGCAGCAGCAGTCGAGCTCTTCGGTGAATTAGTAAGTTCCACCATGTTCGTCTTTGTTGATCGCAATGTATACACGTGGCTTGAATTTGCAAAAAAAGTGATCAAATTCCGTAGTATGCACGTCCAAAAAGGCCCTTTCAACGCTAAATACTGTCATTGATGGTCACCTGCGTTCACGCAAAACGTGGCAGGAATCCTACACTTTTTTTTCAGTCTTCAAGTTATCACATAGAGGTCCAGTGTCCCACAAGAGTCCCCAAAATGCTCACTGGACAGTCAAGATAATGTATTCTTGGTGTGTTGACCTGAGCCGGTCCAATGTGATGACACCATCACCCGTGTGATGCTAGGATGCTGTTCGAGGGCATGAAATAGTTGTTCGTATAAAGGTCAACGATTGATGAATTAAGACACATGAGTATCCATAAATTTGTTTTTCTAGAAATAAGCACATTATATAATTAATCCAGGGCAGTGCAATTCAGAGGCGATCTGTCCGAGATGGAGGCGTATACACAGTGTGTACACTGTTTGAAGTCAGCCCATTGGATCCCAGTGTTTGGATGCTAATCGTAACCGGCGAAATCAGTTCCACATTTTCCAGGACACACTGTCAAACAGACAATTCGAATATCAGGTTTGTTTAAAGAGGTTGCAAATCTGCTTTCAAAAAGGAATCACCCTCCCACAGTTTGACTTAAGCCACAGTTTCTTCTCCTCAGGGAGCTCAAAATCATATCTGCTACTGAGGCTATCTTACTTCACACAGTGATGATGTTGCGCTTAATAGACTTACACTTTACAAATCAAAATCTTGAATACATTAGAACAATGGGATCATATAGAGATTCACCCCCCAAAATGAAATAATAACTTTCATGATGATATTAAAAATAACAAATTACGATTGACACACCTTAGTGCATGCTGAGCTCATCACAGACTTGTAAAAGTCCCCATTCAGCAGCACCTGAAAGTGCAGGAACTTGTCAGCAGACATATGGTCAATCATATTGTTTTAAAAATCTTGCTTCAGACTTACAAATATTGTATTTTGATGCTTGTGTATTTTCAAATCCCATTGGCGTAGCGGTACCAACTTCAAAAATATTTGAAAGTGTATTAAAGTACAATATAAAGTGTATTTTATATTGCAAGCAGTGCATCCAAATGCATGGCTTCAGGTGGGTAAAATAGGGCAAACCACTACTTCAATGATGATTCAATTCAAATGTATTGGACAGAAAACTCCAATAAAAATTGGACTATGGGCGATTTTACACAGTGGTATGTCTGCTACGAACTTTATCAAATGTCTCGTCAATCCCCAGTCCCCCCCCCTCCCCAACACACACATAGAGCTGGTCATAATGTTACATCACAATCTCTTCTGCCACAGTGCCTCATACAAAGCCGCAGTAGCTAAAAATAGTTTTTTTATTTTTTTTAATTTCATGTTATTTGGTCAAGTGGTTGCACACATAAAAATATTTTTTATCAACATACAGTACATTTTTGAATAGTTGTATGGTCTACAGTTTACAATCTAGTTTGGATCAAAATCTATCTGGATCCATATAATTTCGTTTAATAAAACCACATGACAAAATAAAATGGAATAGTATATTATAAGGGAAATACAACTGAACTGTGGTGCACTAGGTTTAAAAAAATGTGATTATAAGACTACTCTAAAATGTATCTGGATCCAAATGATTTGATTTTGTGCAACCCCTTGACCAAATAAAACTGATTACTTCAAAGGTAAAGACAACTGAACGGTGCCGTACTTGATTAAAACAATCATAATCCATGATAATGCAGCTGACAGCGACACGAATGGCTCTGATTTGGATGTTTGTTGTGCCTACCCTGTAACCATACACAAAGGTTCCATGACTGCAGCCCAGCTCATCCAGAAGAGGCCTTTCCCAGCCAATCAGGAGACCGCTCTGACCCACTTGTTTGATGACTTCCACGAAGCACACCTCCGCTGGAGCGTCTGGAAGATATCACACGAAAGTCAGGGAGATCACAAAGACTGAATACATGCAGTATTTTTTCCTTCCGTTTTTTTTCTCATAACATGAATTATTCAAAACAGTTGGCTAAGGAGAATAAAAATTGCAAAGTTATGAGATAAACTCCACAAGAATTAATCTTCCGTGTCAAGTTGATACAGGGTGTCCCCCGAAAACTGTCACCATTTGATGTCTAAGTAATAAATTATTGATCAAAATTCCTACAACGTATTCAACTCGATACAGTTTTTATTGGTGATTTCACAAAACTTCAAAAATGTTAAATAGGCGCACCGCAGAGGCAAGACACATGTTTCTCCTGTCGCCTCTTATTTTGTTGTGCCCTGTAAAAATCTGCTCTCCAGCTGGTATATTTTTCTTGAATTACCTTGATACGTACAAGCTCACTTTTGACGGTTTGACCATATTTTGACTGAAAAATGGCTTTCAATTGCTCGGGAATAACATTCGTTAACTTCATTTTTTTGTAATCGTAGTAGTAATACTGAACTAACTTTAAATTGAAAATGAATTTAATTTAATTATTACATGTTTTTATACTCATCTGGTGAAAACTCGAAGATTTCCATGACAACAGTTTCTTATTAGACCATGAAATTGTGTTCATTTTGGGCAAACAGTTATCCTAATATGCTGTTTGCTTAATTAGCGAACTGGATTTTGTGAGCACATGCATGCACAAATCCAAGGTCCAATTAGACAGCTCTGGAAAAGAGACCGACAATGCCACCACATTGTTATTGCAACTTTAAGAACTTTGAGTGTTAGTCATTTTCTACAAATGGCTTTGTGATTGTGGGACAAGCAAGGCAAGCACATTCATCCCAAAACAAGTCATTTTATTATTTGTTTAATTCTGCTGTGGTCTCTAATTTTTTTTGAGCACTTTAAAATAAAAGGTGTGGTTATTTGGAGTCAATAAAGGTTGACAAATGATGACATCATTCACTGTACTCCATGAAATTGAAAGTAGCCTCCAAACAAAAAGACACCCATACAAAAAATAAGGAACTCCACAAATAACAATTTTACTTTTGTTAACCCATTCACTGCCATCCCTGAATTTATTCGGGAATTGAAAATATAACATAGAGCGCCATTCCCGAATTTGCTCGGGTTTTCTTTTTTCTTGCTGGGGTGCCGATAAAGTGCTGGCAGAGACCTCTGGCAATGTTTTCCCGTCCACAAGGGGGCATCATTTTCCATGTTAGCGCTTTGTTCCAGCTTCAGCTGTTGTTATAGCGCTATATAAACAAATACAGTAAAGTCTCGTTATATCGATATCGGATATATCGATAGTCCCGGTTATATCGATACTATTTCTATGCACGTACGGAGAAAATTACATGCAAACAGGGTCGGATATATCGATAGTCCCGGTTATATCGATATTTTTTCGGACTCCCTTGAATATCGATATAACGAGACTTTACTGTATGTATGTATTGCATTGTATTTTGGACAGCCGCCCTCATTTCCACCTCATCTAACTCCAGACCCATATAACCTAGGAATTAACATTTTCTTACGCTGCATTGAAAGTTTATGTAGTCCTAAAGCTCAATATTCTGATGGTCCTGGAATTTGAGTGACAATGGCAAAAACTGGCACTGGAGTGGACACATTTTTGCACGTCTGGCAGGGAATGAGTTAATGTGTCAGTTCAGTGTTGGTGAACGTTCATATTACCTGGCTTGGGTCTTGAAGATGTCAACTTCTCTGAGGAAACATGGAACTTATTTGATGATCTCTCAGAAGGCGACTTGCATGTAGTGAAGTCCGAGGCATCACACACACCATTAGGTTTTATAACCTTGCTGAAAACGTCAGCTTTGTGGACAGTCGTTTCAATCGGGGCACTTGTGTCTGAGGCAGTGCTTTTCGGATTTGCATCAGAACACACAAAGGCGCCAGAGTCAGTACATTTTGAGGTCATTAAAGCTAAGGAAGTGGAATGTTCAGCATTAGCCTCGTCAGGAGGAATGTGTTTTTTCGGTTTGGGGGTCATTGTTACATTGGAGTCACTGCTTGAGGTCCAGTTGATTTTGCATGCGGCAGCACTGCTCATCATTGAGTTAGTAGCGGGGCTTGTGATGGATGCCTCGCCTTTATAATGACGGTTCTCCAACAAGTGAGGTGGGAACGTCATGTGAGCACATCTTGCGGTGACTGCATTAAAAAGTGATGTTGTCTGCTGTTTTTCCATAAGAGGTGGCAATGTCACCAGTGAAGGGTGCTTGGTCGTGCTTGAAAGGGGACCACTCAGGGGAGCAAAGGCATCGAGGCCATGCAACTTTTTCTGGGAAGACATGGTCGGGGATGCTGGAGCTGAGAATGACATTCTTCTGGAGTGCTCTACTCTTCCTCTCTCCAACACAACCTTGGAATTCAACCAGAAAGAGACATATTCGATTTATCATGACTATAGTTCTCAATTCAATCAGATGAAACACCCGCCCTATAGCTTTACCTTACAACGACTTAGCAGAGTCTCCTGTAACTGCTCTTGGAGGTTAATGATCTTCTCAGGACTGCTCAGCCTCTCGCTTACACTGACATGTCCCATCAAGGGTGGAGATGCAAGACTCAGAATAGACCCGCTTGCGTCACACACATTAGATGGGCTCAGGCATGCCTCAGGTCTTATATCCAGAGCTCTTTTTTCAGGTCCAGCAGCAGAAACAGGAAGCTCCTTTGCAATGGTTTGTACGGTACTATGAACTTCATTCTCACGTTCCAATGACGATGGCACTTGATTGTCCACACTTGGCACAGGTGAGGTGGCATTTTTGCAACTTCTTTTTACAGCTGGAGCTGGCACGCACGTGACATCACTGCAGCAATCATGGACTTTTATTGTTGACTCTTCCAAAGAAGTCTGTTTTGTTCCTTTCCGGTCTCTGCAGTCATCGTAGGAATCATTCTGTGTGTGGCTACTTGTATAGTTGAGGAATTTGGAAAAAAATCCTGGAGCGAGCCCATGATCCTGACCTTTTGCAAAGCTTCCTGGTAAGAATGCAGCAGCGTACTCAAACAGTACCGTGTCCCTGAGCAACTCATCTGTGCGTTGTCTTAGTCTAAAATCCACAACACTGTGTCTTTGCAAATGCTTCATCATCTGTGCCAATAAGCTGTTTCTCTCTTGACATTTCAGCACCAAGCAGGAAAGTTTGGCCTGCCATTGGATGACACATTTGTCAGTTCTGATCTCAGAATGACAGAAGGACATTCCGCTGAAGCGATCTAAGACTTTCCTCACCTTTAAGGGAATTAAATCCACATCAGTCTGGCTCTTTGTTTTCTGGAGTGCATCATACTACAAAGGGAAACAAATAATGTACATGTATGCCATACACTGGAAAGACTTTAGATTGAGACCAAAATCACACATTTGCCCACCTTGGCTTGGACTTCATTGTAACGTGTGCGGAGGGACACAAGCGCAGTGATGTCATCTAAGTTGTCCTGCCCTTTTTTTAGAGCAATATACTCCAAGTTCAGCTCCTCCAGAGCTACCGTCTATGGAGTCAAACGCACATCGGGTTTGACAACAGTATGCAAGAACAATTGACCAAAGCAAAATGCGTTTCTACACCGTGACCTTGGCTTTGAGCTGCGCTGCGACGATCTTGTGTTGGTCCTCAATTTCTGACTTCTGTAACATAATGGCAGCTTTTTCCTTGACGAGGATGGACACTTTGCTTTGTAACTCTTTCACCTGAAACAGTCAACAGTTTTATCTTACAGAGCAATAAAATAAACAATGATGAGCGGCCTGGTAGTCGAGTGGTTAGCATGCTGACTTCACAGAGGTCGTGAGTTCAAGACCCGCTTCGGCCTCCCTGTGCCGAGTTTGCATGTTTTCCCCAGGCCCGTGTGGGTTTCCTGCGGGTCCTCCGGTTTCCTCCCACATTTGAAAAACATGCAAGGCAGGCTGACTGAACACTCCAAATTGTGCCTCCGTGAGAGTGATTAGTTATTTGTCTCTGTGTGCTCAGCGATTGGCTGGCAACCAAATGGATGGATGGACAAATAAAAGAATAATAATACATAGGTAAATTCAGAAACAGTAGACAGTAGTTACCTGTGTGGAAAGGTGTCCATTTTCCGTACAGATGTTGTCTGCCTGGTTGATGAACTCAGTCAATCTCTTAACCTCATCGGCTGCTTGGGATGCTTTCCTCTCTGCATTTTGCCTTCTGCCTTCTGACTGACTCAACTGCATGCGTAACTCCGTGATCCGCCAATCTGAGATCTACACAAAATTTTCATTTTCAATCGAGTACAAGAAGAAAACATGGTGTTTAGACTGACCTCTGCATGTCTTTGTTCCACTTCTTGTGAGTTCTTCAGTTCTCTGATAACTTCAATCTCACCCACCAGCTCACTTGGTTCCTGATTTTTCATTGAAATAAACAAATGTTGTGAAAACAATCTTGTCATGATTAAATGCTGATACCAACCCAAGGCGACTTTCCCATGTGTCTTCATACCTGCAGAGTGCTGTCGCCGAACTTTGTTCCATTTAATTTGTTTTCGTCTTTAGTCTTCTTCTGGTTTGATGTATTGTATTGCGTGTGGCTGTGAGGACAAATTTGTTGGTCACTTATTTGTTCTTTTTGAGATTGAAGTAATTTCACTATCTGCGCTTCCTCCTGTTTCAAACATCTGACTGAATGTTCAGTTTTTTCTTTTTCATCCTTCAGATTATTAATTGACTGGAGGAGCGCCTCATAGTTTCCTTGTAAATGGCAACATGGTTGATTCTTATCTGTTGCCTGTTGGAGAGAACCCATTAGTTTGTCTGGTTCTAGTTTCAAATCCAGGACTTTCTGACTCAATTGCTCCTTCTCTCGCTGCAAATGTTGCACTGTCTGTGCAGTATGTTTAAAGGCCTCTTTACCATTTGACAGTGACTCGAACAGTTTCTCTTTTTCTCTTTCAAGGCCCGAAAAAGACTCAGTGAGCTTCAGTTTCTTTTCTTTCAGATCACTCACAGACTTTGAAAGACGAACTTGCACATCCTTCAGTCCACTGAGCACACGGATTATTTGGTCCCTCTCTTGCTTGAGACCATCCAGAGATCGAAGGATCCCATCTTTTTCTTCCTTGAGTGCCCAAATCGTCAGAGTTAAGTGCTGTTTCTCCTCAGTCTGCATTCGTACTGACAGAGAGAGGGCTCTCTGTTCCTTTCTGAGCATTTCAGTGCGGCCATACAACTGTCTTTGCTCAACTCTCAGACTCTGGATGGACGTGGTGAGCTGCTCCACGTTATCACTATCTGACTTCACGAGGAGACAACTTTGTGGCGTGTAAACAGGCTTAAGAAATGTACTCTCGTTCCCTGGTGGTGGACATGATATCAATTGTAGTTTGTCTTGCTCTAGTCCCACACTCTCTGGGTGGCTTTCTTGACAACTTTTAATGTTTTTTTGTTTATGACAATGCTCGTCTAACTTCTGTCGCAGGTCCATGATTGTATTGAGATCATCCTCAGTCTTTCTGGTGAGTTCTGTGATGAGACAACTGTGCTCTTGCTTCACTTGTTCCAGCTTGGCCTTGTCTTCCTCCAGATTCAAAATATTTGCCCTCAGCTGAGATCGCTCGCTCTTCATTTCTTCCTCATTGAGCCCAATGTGAGTAAGCAGCTCCTCGATGCGGATAGCCAAGGCTCGGTTCTCCTGATTGAGGGCGTGGAGAAGACTGTTGTGGTCTGTGACATCTTCTTGGACAGGAGATGACTGGATGGCAACAGTTTCATTACTGGTTAATCTTGCGGCAAACTGAAAAAAAGCAGCACTCTGTTACGTATGTTAGTTATAAAATTTGATCAACACTGTAGATACAATATGTGAAAATATAACACCTGCTTCTCGTCTCTTTGGTTCCTGAGTTGCTGTTTTAGTTGCGTGTTCTCCTGAGCCATGACCTGCAGCTGCTGCTTTGATTGCTGAAGTGAGGCCTCCAGGTGTTCACATTGTTCTCCGAGACCCTCGAGGTCTTCACCGAAACCTAAGCTTTTGTATGCCTCCCTCAGGGCTTCAGATTCTTCGCTGTGTGTGTCCTCCACATTAAAGCCCCCCTGGGAGCCGCAGTCTTCTTTTGTCTCTGAAGCCAAGTTGAGGTTTTGGCGACTAAGGTGAGGAAAAACGCTTAGGGAGCCATTTTTACATGTATAGAGAGGCTCATGTTTGGCAGTAATGGTGGGAGCTTGTGCGGCACTCTTGGCGCTCGCTGCTGTAGCTTGGTGGTGGAGAGCTGGAACTGGATTGTGCAAACCTACCACCTTGTAGAGCAAAAAGAACGTTGGATTAATGGAGTGAGTTTTCGTTTAATCTACAAATATGGAAAATCTTCCCGGACTGCATGATCAGTAATGTGAACTAAATAACCAGCCATCCATTTTTAAATAGTATTTAGCGCATTAAAGTTGCCATTGAGCGGGAGCCTCTTGACATGGAATGGGGTGGGGTGTAGCACAATACAAGAAGGATTTACTGTTAATAACAGTACTCAGTCTTAGCTGAGACAAGTATGTTCACCCTCTTGAGTATATGTCAGAAAATGGAAATCACACACACATGCGCACACACACACACACACACACACACACACACACACACACAAATAAATAAATAAAAAATGAACACCATTTCCGAGGTTCCTTCTGGATGAAGTACAACTGTAATTGTGTCAATGGCAGCAGAGTAAATATCAGTAGAGATTGCAGACGACTGACTGGGAGTTTGTTTAGTTGGATCCTTAAGGTCATGTTTGAGTTTGTTGTTTTCCACTCTTAGCTCTTCCATTTCCTTCATCAGGGCACTTTCAGACAAGCTATGCTGTTGGAGCTTAAACTTCATCTCTTCCACTTTGCAACAGAGAAAAACGCTGCTCTCCTGGGCCTCCTGCAGCTGCTCTATCAACATCCTATGCTCTGCAAGCCCACTTTCCTCTCTCTCCAGAAGCACCTTGAGATCATCCTGCAGGGTCACGATGAAACCTTGCAACCTGACATCATTCGAGTTCAGTTTGGTGTCAGTCCGCCTTTCGTTTTCAGCTGTTCCATTGTCCCCCTCCTTCTTTGCATCTCGTTTCCCTCCATTATGTGGCTGCTGTTGCCTCCTTCTGCCTTCATCTACCTCTTCTTCACCTTCACACTCTTCTCTAGCACCTGGCTCCTGCCAAGGTGTTTCAGTCAAGCGGGGTACAATTCGGACCGCGCTCAATGCTGCGACATCAGTGGCTACAGTCACGGTGATGTCCAGTAGCTGCTTTTCTAAGATGTAGATGCGCTTCTGCAGGGTCTCCTCTCTGTCTCTTGCTAGACTGAGCTTGTGGTGGAGCTGGCGTTTGAATTGATCAAAGTATTGGGACTGGTGACTCATCTCATCCTCTTTGTCTTTCAGTGTCCTCTGACAACGCTGCAGTCGCTCTCGCCATACACATTGCACTTTGTCACAAGTCTGGACAGAATATTGTGTGTTAGTATTCTGTTTTTCGTCTGTCGCGTCCTCAAACTACCGCTAAGAAGATAATAAAATGACAAAAACGCAGAGCTCTGACTCACCATGGTCCTAATCTCCTATATCGGCGCGCAGGGTTTTCTCTGATCAAACCTCTGGTAGTATTACATGCTGGGATGTTGTGGGAGTTACACACAAGTGACTCTTGCTGCAGGCTCCTCCCTGCACTCTGTTACTCTCTGATCTAACCACCACAATACAGGGAAAAAGTCATCCAACTTCTAAGTCTTTCTCATTACCATTAGTAAAAAGCAGCAAATTGCTTATTATCCTGAATTAAACTGACACAATAGTTACACGGGAGGATGTAACAGGACGAAATACCAAAAATGGGTGAGAGTCTCACATCAGCGTGTCCTTGCTTACCTGTTACTCAAGTTCCTGTTTGACTGAATGGTCGAACTTGGGAATCCCCTTCGAGACCCTAACTCTCTCACACACTCAACAATGTACAGGAGTCCAGTTGCATCCAGCAATATCCATGGTAACAGGACTGTTTCCACTTCTCCCAACCTCTTACAGGGTCATGTGACCATCTTTTGGTTTGTGTTTCCCTGGTGACTTCTCCCTCTAAAAGAGCAAACAATGCTATAAATGATCTGTATGCACCAGAAAACGTATTCTATTCACAAAATGAAGACAGTTGTGCATTTTCTAATATTCATTGCGGTCATCTATTATTGACATTCTTAACAGCTTGGGAGCAAGGTGGAGTGGATCACGAGCTCAAGTTACTGCAACTCCTCTTTAGTGCTAATCATGTTTTTCACCAATCATCCCAAACTGCAGTCAGTCGTGAAAAGTCACATAAATATTCAATAAAAATATGACAACAATGATGTTTTGCAAGTGATGTGTAGTAACCTTGTTTGCTGCATTGCACTGACTAATTTTCCTCTTCTCCACGTAGATACAAGCCAGTAAGATCATCTGAGCAGATTTGTAAACATGTGCTCCACTGCAGTTTCCCTAGAAACACCAAAGGTGATACTTTGGCAGAATCCTTAACTTGCCCGCCTCTCCCTCTATGCACTTTAATCTTCTCCTACTGTGGCTCTTTTCACTTCTGTAGTGCACTTGATTCAATGTGTTTCTCCATAAATTCAAGTTGTGTGCATCTATTCCAGGTCCAAATATCAGCACAGCAGTCATTTCGTAGTCACTCGTAAACAAACCTTTCGTCTCATGTATATATGTAGTTATTTGTTTCACGTGTTAGTAGGTGCTTTCTTCTGCAAAACGTAAATTTATCAAAAAGGCCATTTGGGTTTTCATGAAATGTATAAAAATGCAATTATGCGTTGTTTTGTCCTTGCTTGCCTCTGCAGAAACGTAACACCTGAAAATAGAACAAGAGATTTGTGATTTCATTAATAGGCTACGGGGGAAAGGTAATACAACGCTCAATGTGTACAGTACCTGATGTGCTTCCACAGCCATTTGCATTAAGGCCAAAGAATAAAGGCTAAAGAGAAGAACAAAAAGAGGAACAAAAACTAAAAGAACATATGGGGATCAAGTTAGCATGTCATGAAAAAGAGAGAAGAAAAGCAGTCGTCAGTCAGTAAAGTCAAGCAAATGGTACTTTTTTGAGAAAATACATTGCGCCTCACTATTACATAAGTACCTTTTCTTCTATTTCCTTTATTTGCCTCTTTTGGAAGTCGATCCTGTCCTCCAGTTCTCTAATTCTCTGCATGGCAAAAACACATGCCGTTAGACAGCCAAAATGTCAGCACTGACCAGAAATTGATCTAACATTTTTAGAGAATTTAGAGTCTCAATAATTATGAATCTCTTTTAATTTGGAAAATATGCAAGTAAACTCACATGAAAAAAATATAAACTCACATTCTCGAAAATGATGTAATACTGACGTAGTATGCATCATATTAACAATATTATTGGATAGCCATGCAAGCCTTAAAGAATACACATTCGATCTGATGTGGCTCATCAAATATGAAATTTAACATTTCCATGTTTTATTAGAAGCATGTTCATCGACTGGCTCAAAAAGCCCCCCGTCCTCGAGTTAATGCTTCTTCCATGAAGGCTCGATTCCCTTTTCTAAGGTTTCGTCAGTTAGTCAAAATGCAACAGATTAGTAAGTAAAGACCATTAGCATGTAATGATTGTGTTTTGTGATTGAAGGGTGCCTGATAGTGATGAACATTTAAAGTGCGGTTGGGTTTTCATGAGGAACATTGTGAAATTATGCCGTGCGTCGTCAAGTGAACGGATGCTGGAGGAGTAGGACAACACCGGAAGGGGGATTCACCACAATGGAAGTGACACGCTCACACCCACAGACGCAGTCATTCTGTTACACTGTGAACACATTTACAGGTAGTGTACACATAGGGATACTGCATCTTTTCAAAGCATCAGAGATTTGGTGGTCTGAAAGGTCACATGGGACAGGTTGAGGGAGAACTGTCACCTCACCGGAGTTTGTTTTCAGCCTTACCTGTTGGGCCTGCAGGAGGAGCTCCATACGCTCCTGTAAGATCTGACTGTCATACTGCCGACTCTGCCGGAGAATCTGACGCCGTAGCTTGTCCACAGCAAGCCTCAGCTCCTCCCTCTGCCTGTCTGTCAGCGACTCGGCCACTGCCTGGCATGACGGCTGCTCCTGCTGCAGAGCGTTATACAGCGTGGCCTCCAGTTCCTCGATCCTCTGCACAGGCAGCCACATACACCACCAACACAAACACGGATACATAACGGAATGCCCATGCAGATGGAAAAAAAACACAAAGGCGTGCACAAGAAATCAATATGAGGCACACAAACACACCAATGTGATCATGGCAGATATGGGAAACAGCCATCCACTTAGTTATGCTAGACCCTCATTTGGTAACTCTTAACAACACCAGACTAACATTCTCCGACAGGTCTTCTTGACTGCCAGACTTGGCAGTGGAAAACTACAATGGTTCACATTCCAGTTTGTAGTTAGGCACTACAGCATTTGCAAAACACGATCCCTGGTAGAATACACTTCATACCATTAAATGACAGATGGAAGGGCATTAATTACACCGGTCAAGATATGTTAACCTTTTTAAAATCAATTTTCTGGATTTTTTGGGAGGGTGGGGGGGCTGATTCTTCAGATGCCCTCATATTTTCTCTAGAAAATGATATAATAAGAATAATATAATACGTATAGTCATATATTTAGGAATACTTTGGAATGCTGGAGGGGGGGAAAAAGGCAAAAAATAAAAACAATCAGCCTCAAAATTACTTTAAGTGTCACACAAGCTTGCAGTTGACCAGTGTGACTGTTTGAATTGAACATGTACAATGTGTACATTTTAATACACTCACTTTTGGCTTACTTTCTTAACAAGGATAACAACCGGCTACAAGAGAACATACAATTCAGCGAATGATGTGACATTATAATTATATTGAATTCAGTGGTAAAAGATGCAGTATCCCGAGACAATGCGACAAATTGATCCTTCATGGAAAGTGTTGCTTTCAAATGTCTCATGCTGAAATGAAAATGATGCACCCCAGATTCTTGATCTCAATAAACTATTATTGCCTTGATGTATTTATAAAAAAAGAATAATTAAAAAAGGGGGGAAATGTGAATTTTAATCTGCCACAATAGTCAAAATGCAAGATGGGCTAGTGTTCATTTTCTGGTCTTGCTCCGTACCATGTATGCTTGGTCCAAGGTCTGCTTCCTGTAGTCCAACTCTTCCTCAAGGAAACATTTCTGCTTGCTAAACAGCTCCTGTGGTAGAATGCCACTGATTGATTGACAGTTTGCTTGATTTAGTTTAGAATATGTCACAAAACAACACTGCAAATATCAATAAATACAGTGCAAGCAACACAAAGTTGTGTCTAAAATGATATCAAATCAAAAGCAATTTGCCTCACCATTTTCATACTTTTGGATGGGAGAGTAGCAATAAACGCATACAGCATATATCAATTTATTCAATCACTGCTACTATCAAGAACTGGGCAACACCCGCATGAAAATCCATGCATTACAACATTGTAGTACTCAATACAATTAAGTGAAAGAGTTTCTCCAAGTTCGCTTATTAACCATCGTGGAAACTTTTAAAATGTTGTTCAATTCAAAAAGCCATGCATTAAATCTTAAACTGAGTAGTTGCCTCAAAAGTTGGTTCAGCATCGTAACATCTAAAAGTCTTGGTAATGCATTCATTATATTTGTGTAATCATTATACTCACTATTCAGTGCAATAATTATGCAATATTTCACCTTGTCATTTTCCAAGTCAATCATTTTCTGCGTCAGAGCGGCCTCTGTGTTGTCCACCTGTTTTAACCACTGGAAAGCAAGGATGTTAATAAAGGCATGTATTTTCATTTGATGGTTGCTGTATGGATGAACTGTACATACGCTATATTGGCAGAATTCCAAGGTCTCACCTTTTCACACAGCGATATAACTGTGCCGGCCTGAATCACTGCAACCTGCTCTTCATTTCTGAGATTCTGCAAACCCAGATAAGGATGACTCATGCACAAAAGGTTAAGTGCTGGAACACATTTCAATCAACAGAAATGCTCATACGAACCCCGTTATCGCCAAGGATATCCAGTTTCTTCATTAGTTCAGGAATGATTACATCCTTAGCAGATTAAAACCAGACATTATAATTTAGGGCACAGGTGTCAAAGTCAAGGCCCAGGGGCCAAATCTGGCCTGCCACATCATTATGTTCGGCCCGTGAAAGCAAATCTAATTGTGAAGTCATTATGTATTACTTCAAATTTGAAAACAAGTCATTTATCCATTTGTTGTGCGTTCTATATGTAACATGAGGAGTGAATGAAACCGCCTAATGGCTTTTCCAAATTCAGAACGGCCCTAGAGAGGAAACTGGAACTACAATCTGGCCCAAAAAATGACTTTGACACCCCTGATTTAGGGTGTTCATAGGTTTTAATGGATGCTTAAATGGCGGGCGGGGGCTTACCTTGACTCCCTCTTGGCGGCAGTAGGCCTGCAGGGCACTGCTACTGTTCTCAGGAAATGCAGACATGTGAAGATTGAGGGCCGGAGACCTTCGCTCTCTTTCCTACAGATGCACACCTGAGGTTAAGACTTGCGTCCTAACAATGCATTATTGATGGAAGTATTGTTGTCAAAGGTGATCAAGTGAAAAAAAATCTGGACCTGTAGGTGTACATTTAAAGTAGATACAGTATGCAGGCTGAAATACGGGTTGACTTACGATAGGGAAACATGATTCAAAGCGGTTAAATGAGTGAGGTGGGATAAATAAACACATCAAACGGACAAGGAGCATGTACAGTGAACGCATGCTGAAACTCAAAAGTGACAATGACAGTTGCCTCTCTGCCTTCAGTGGAAGAGACCTGGAACATAAAAAGATGCACACTCAACAAACAAGCAAATGCTGATAACAAGCAATTTTACTCTGAATGTATCTAATATGCCGAGCCTCCATGGGATCATTGATGTGATAAAGTAACCTCTGCTTCATGGAACATGTAAAAGAAAATGCAGGACAGTCATGCACAAACAGGAGGAAATAAAATGAACAATGACAATGCTTGCATGGTAAACTTATAAAACTAAACATTTATTCAAGTAAAATTATTTTCAGTCTTTAAAAACATTCATTTATTGAACATTCCAGAACGGTGCAGAGGAGTTCACCAAACTTCCATGCAAAACAAAGGGACACAAGGGTATGCTCGGACAAAACATGGCTTTCAAAGTGTGAACTATTTCCTGTACAGTACATCAAAATTAGGTGAGTCACTGTATGTAAGCATGGAAGAGTTTGGGGCTGAGATTGTTGTCGCCTCCTGGTGACAGTTTGACGATGGTACACTCTCTTACTTCCAGTTCCAGCACCCGGAATTCCAGCAGCTCGTTTTGGTCCCGAGCATCCTGAACTTCAGCCTGCAGTCGTGACTCTGCCTGCTGCAGTGCACACATCTACACACAAGAGTAGGTCATGAAGACTGTATGTGGTCAGCATTTTGTCACGTTCTCAAAGCACTACCTAGTGTCAAATTCAAACTAAATGATATTTCATTTATGATGTTAGACTGTTCTACACCGGTGGGATAGTCATAATTTCAACATTTACAAGTTGGAGTTGTACAACATAGTGTGCCACCGCATTTTTACAAACATCTACCACACTGACCGAATGGTATTTGTATCTAATAATCTAATAGACAGCTGTATACGCATACAATGAATGCCAGTTTACCCTTAAAACGGATGAGGTCAAATTTTATCAAATGGATTGGTGGGTGAACAGATGAATGGATGGGTGGAACATGGGTGCCGCAAAATATTAAAAAGACTTCTTTGGGTGACTTTCAGATGATGTGCAAAAATCTGTCCACTCCAGTGCCAGGGTTTTTGTCATTTTCACTCAAATTTCAGGACGCATAGAATATATAGTTTTAGGACTACATCAATATTCAATGCAGCGTAAGAAACTGTAGAGTCTCTTCTTTCATCAGGAAAAAAAGAGTTAATTCTTAAATTGTTTGAGTTGTTGGAGTTATATGAGATTGAAATGAGGGCGGCTGTTGTCGGCCACCCGGGTCGAGACGTTTTGAAAGTTGTACGCCCGACGTCAAAGTTGTACACCACAGGCCTCCGGGCAGACGTTATTTCAAACATTGACATACATATTGGTTTATATAGCGCTTTAACAACAGCTGAAGCTGTGACAAAGCGCTAACATGGAAAAAAAGGGAAATGCTACCCCCTCGTGGAAGGGAAAATCATTGCCAGAGGTCCTACTAGCGCAATATCAGCACCCCAACAACAAAAACCAAAACCTGAAGAAATTCGGGAATGGCGCTCCACGTCATATTTTCAATTCCAGAATAAATTTGGGGATGGCAGTGAATGGGTTAAGGTACTGTTAAAATACTTTGTAAAACGACAACACTTTGGCAAGGCTAATTATGAAAGTAGTTTTGGATCTAACTCATCTAAACAGTTTGTGATTACCTTGTGGGGTGTATAAGTTTGAGGCCAGTAAACGAATTTACCACTGCAGCATGTAAACTACCTTTTCATGAAGTTCCTGGTTTGCCCGAAGCAAATGCTGCTTCTCTTCCACCCACTTTGAGTCCTGCCACAGCAACCACAGAACATGACAAATGGGACACAGAGGAAGAGGCGGAAGTGATAACATGAACAGTAATCAGAAAAAAAAACGACCAGATTCCAACCGTGATTCCACATGCAAAGAAGTCACCACAGACACAAAGAAAAAAAGAAAAGAGTGGCAGGAACAAAAGTTTATTGATCCGAGGAAAGGATGTCCTCAACTGAGCTAACAAGGGAAAGCATGCATGATAAAGCGACACAAAGACATTTACAGTGACTGAAGCCAATCAGAGGAGAAATTCAGCAAAGCATAAAATTATAACAAAGAACTGGATCATCCAAGCATACAGCAACAGGAAAGAGCTTCAACAGAAGAGATGAGTTTTACCAATATTGCATAATTACCCCCAAAAAATACTGTTGTAAAGTTCTTAGTGAATTTCATTCAAAATGAAAGGTACACACTAAAATCAGCAACTTTAAAGGACAACCGATGCCTCCGGACATGTTGTGTCCATAATTTGTAAAATCGCTTTAAATGACTTCTACTGAGCGTATTTAACAAAGATTCCACTGCATATAGCTATATTTTACGTTTTAAGACTCGCGCTGAATATTCCGGAAGTCTTGTTTTTGAGTTGGTGACGAGTCCTGACGTCACGTCACGGAAGGAACACCCCTGACAGAGAAAGGACATACTGTCGCAGTCCTTTCATCACCTCAATGCATTTTGCGGCACTTTGTTTGGTCTGAAAACTTCGTGTTGATGGCAAAATTAGAAGGAAAACACATAAATAACGCGATGGTGAATCGTTGGGTGTTACACCGAACAACTATTTGATATTCGCTGACAAAAATGCCAAGGAGAAAAATAGGCCCCTTTCCACGGAGCTTTGTCATCATCTTGTGGGTGCTACATTTCTCTCCAGATGCCTCAAAATGACACGAAATAAATTCTTTAATCGATTGCAAACATGTATGCTTTCTTCTTCAGAACTATTTGAATCATATTCATAACTGGATGAATAACAAGAAAGCATTTTCTCCGAATCTGAAGCCATTGTTTTGATTCTCGAGCAAGGCAAGACGTCTTGGCGTGACAAGGGGGCGGGACCTTCTGAAACTGGCCACTCCCGGTTTCAAATTGAAGTTGTTAGACACTTAAAGTCATTTTTATTGGTGTTTTGCATTTAACTAAAAATATCATCCTGCGTATTTTGGGTATTTTAGATGCTATAAAACGTTTTTATGATGTCAGCTAGGAAACAAAAAAGTGATGTCGGTTGTCCTTTAAGTGAATTAGTCATTTATTTTGACATTGATCCAACATACAATATATGAAGTACCAGGCTTGAAGTTTGCACATACATGTATTAAAACAACAAATAAAAATGTAAAAAAATCTTCTCTTTAGGTTAAGAAGAAATACTTTGTTTAAGGGCGCTCCCAAAATATGACCCATAATTTTCCCAGTTACAAAAGAGAACCCAGACCAGGGAGGACAGTGGATAGCATGCAGGTGCCGAGTTGTGATTTTGCACATGCAGAAAGTGACATCAAAGGAACCTGCGGCAGACCTGGTCAGCATAGCGCCAGCCCAGGAGCACAGCGGCCAGACAAACATGCAGGAGGGCCAATGAGAGGAGAACCCGAGAGCTGCGTTCGCCATCTCTTGTCTTTGTTACCTGCCCTCGCTCCACCAGAGCCTTCTCCAGGTCCACGATTTTGGCCTGACAGCCGCTGAGCTCTGCCTGCAGCTGCTCGCGCGTCTAGAGGTTGAAAGGTCCCAATAAAAAGGGAAAGGAAAGTTTGAGCTCAAAGTATATTTCAATTAGAATTATGCTACAATCCATTTGAAGTATTATTACAGTATTTTTAACATTTACTCAAGTCCGTTTATTTAACTTACAGTAAAGTCTCGTTATATCGATATTCAAGGGAGTCCGAAAAAATATCGATATAACCGGGACTATCGATATATCCGACCCCGTTTGCATGTAATTTTCTCCATGCGTGCATAGAAATAGTATTGATATAACCGGGACTATCGATATATCCAATATCGATATAACGAGACTTTACTGTATATGCAATAATTGAATCATTACTTAGCACAGTTGTTATTTTCCTGTATACATGTGCCGTGTGTATGTTCAAACTGTGCATCATATTACAGAAGCTTACTACAATAACATATTCCACATAAATAATTGACAGTACACACCCTGGTTTCCCTCTCAGCATCGAGAGAGCCTCCAGTCTGCTCTTGAAGGAGCGCGTAGGCCCGCTGGAGAGCCTGGTATTCTCTGGTGAGCTGACGAAAACGAAGCTCCGACTCCTCACGAGAGATACACTATTAAATGAGAGCATTGACTTTGACTTAAATGGCAAACAGACCTCTCTGTATTTCCCTGTTACAGAAAGCTCTGTGGTCGAGCTTCATTTCTTGTAATAACGAGAAATTTAGCCAGTTCCTTACCTCCTCCAACTCCTCCTCTGGAGTGGCAGGTGTACGGTCAGTGAGGTCTGTGTTGAAGGAGGTCAGAGAGGAAGTTTCAGACTCGACGGATTCCTCATCAAATCCAAAATATGTCTCCACAACATGCCTCTACGGAGAAGAAAGAGATAAAATTCACTAAAATAATACCCCAAATAATGCCTTTCTACTCTTGCCGGCTTATTAAATAATTGTGCATATTTGTTTATTTATGCTGTTTTGTTAAGCCCATAGAATCCTTACCATCGTGTTTATAAGTCATCTCCTGGCAACCGGAGAAGTAAAGGCAAACCAGTGCACACAGACAAATAAAGGCAGAGAAGTAGAGGATGAGAAGAAAGTACTCCGTCATGTTGCCATTTGACGCGAAAGGTCCTAACACACCAGACAAAACATGTCTCTGATCCCAGAAAATCCAAGAGCTAAGTGGCGGCACCCTTTACCAGAACATAATGATTTTGAGGTGTGGGGTGTGGGAAAGCCTATGTGCCGACTTTTAACTCCTCCTCCTAGCAACATCCCTGATGGATTTGCATCAACATGTCGGACACGATGGGAAGAATTACTTCACCTCATTAAACACTCATCTCAAAATTTCCTTGACCATCCGCATCAACATAAATTAAGCCCATAACATTCATTCATTAACAAAAAAGACAAGAAACATATATCAAATACATAAAAGATCAATGTATGATTTTCTTCTCGCTGTTTAAACTTCATGGTTCAGTCATTGTTCTTTAACATGACAACTGTCTTCATGTCTCTTGAGCCCAATTAAGCAAACTCAGATGCACGCAGCAGTACTCAGATAATCATCCAGGCACAGATGAGATGAGGTGCTTACTTAAGTAACACCCAAGCAGGGATGCCTCTGGGAAATTGAAAAAGGGGGCCGGTTGGGCCCTTTGTGTCTGAAAAGGGGGCCAAATACTAAAATGGATGGGCCCGATTGAACTAGATTGTTGAAGTATAAAAAACTGATTGAAATAAAACAAAATACATTCATTGGAGCATAATAAACTGTATTTCTAAATTGCAAATGAAAAACCATTATTTGAGTAAAATCTATTTTTCTAATATACACAATCAATTCTGTGCAATTTTGATATTCTACGGGATTACAGAGGAGACAAAGAGAACATAGCACAATATTTTGAAAGACGCTTCTTAATTAAAATAAGTTATTCATATTTCTTACTAGTGTCTACTTACACAAATTTCTTTGTTTTGAAGATTTCCAATGTGCTGCAACAGCTCTGAAATCATTCCCATTATCCACTAAATGTTTTAAGAGTTTTACTCCTGTTCTGATACTGCAACCATCTGCCATATTCGATGTAAATACTGAAATGCACCATGGGTGAATGAATATTCGATTAGCTCTTTTGGCAGGTTCCGGCAGATGACGGAAAAGCCAGAAATATCCTCTGCCAAGACTTTGGAATGAATCGAAACAAATGCAAGGTGATTATGGCTCGATATCGGTAAGGCAAGATGGCAGACGACGAAAGTTAAAACCTCTGAAGGAAAACAAACAGTTTTTACTGAATGTTTAACTAAATATGTTTCTTTAGCTATTTTAACAGAAGTATGTCATTTGTGGCGTAGATCATGTAGCAATATGCACTAATCGTAATAAAGTTGTGCTGGTGCTGGCGCAGTGGAGTTGCAAAGTTGTGCCAGTGGCTGTCAAAATGCGTAAATGGCGCAAGGGCGTGACCCATTCCTGCCCATGTACTTACTTTGGTTAGTTTGAGAGGTTTTCGCCTCGCCTTTTTGCCCATCACCAATCGCTCACGTTCCTAAACACAAACACGAACATCTCACTTAATTTCATTATTCATTATTCATATTGTTTGCAGATGTGCAGGTTCTTGTCCATGACTATCTAAAAAAAGTCATGATGAGTACTTGATGAAAATGTTATACTTTCCTGTGAAGAGTTATGCTGGATTGAACAATCGAAAGATGTCAAGTAGACAGGTGAATGCTCTTCATCAGTGTATGGTTATCTCAACTTGACCTGAATTAATCAATTGTTAATACGTAGTACAGTAAAGTCTCGTTATATCGATATCGGATATATCGATAGTCCCGGTTATATCGATACTATTTCTATGCACGCACGGAGAAAGTTACATGCAAACAGGGTCGGATATATCGATAGTCCCGGTTATATCGATATTTTTTCGGACTCCCTTGAATATCGATATAACGAGACTTTACTGTATATATTAAATGAATACCCAATAAAATGGTTGTGAAAAATGGGCTAGCAATGTTTCGTAGCGTTAAGACTATTTCGATTTTAAACCATCACAATCGAAAAATTATGTTTCATGTTGTTGTATGTTCAGGTTATTAAACCATGTGTAAAAAAACTCACCTGTGTGAGTTCATCAATGATGCTGCGTTGTTCTGCAATTTGGAGCTTGAGAAACTCGACTTCCTGCTCCTCGTGGGCGTGGCTTAAATCTGTCAGGGAACTGGGCCGCTTCAGTTGGTTTTGATGGGTTTGGTGGGTGTGTGAGGGCCCACGAGAAACATGTTCTTTCTAAGAGTGAACGGCAAAATGAAAGCTTACCAATTTTTTCTGTTTATTTTCCGCCAAAATGTCCACTAGAGGTCTTTTATGAGCATAAATGACCAAACAATTGCCTATTGCAGGCTGAATCAAGGTAAGGATCAGTTGAGCAGCATGAACATCTTAATCTTTTTAATGAGACACAGCAAATTTGATTCTCACCATCTCAGCGTTCTCACGACTCAGGTTTTTAAGTTTCTCCTCCATTCGCTGTAATGTTTGCTGGAGGTCATCGTTCTTCTTGGACATGCGCTTGTTCTTTTCAAACATGGGCTTCATCTGGCTCTCTGCCTCTCGAACTCGTTTTAACTGGAACGTGAACAGAAATGGAACACACACTCATTGTGTGTCTGTCGTCTCCATTGTTGCTCCTTCCAAACACAACTTGTAGAAAACAACATACTTTACTCCCAATCATCTTCCGTTGATTTTGTTTGCCCTTTAACTCATTCACTGCCAGACGATGTGCAAATACAGTTTGTCCACTCCATTGCCAGGGTTTTTGTCATTTTCACTCAAATTGCAGGACCCACAGAATATTTAGTTTAAGTTTAGCGAGTTAGTTAATATTTAGCGAAAGAAACCGAGACTCTCATCAGAAAAAAAAGAGTTAATTCCTAAATAGTATGGGTCTGCAGTTATCTGAGCTTGAAATGGGGCGGCTGTATAAAATACAATACATAGATAGTGATTTATATAGCGCTTTAACAACAGCTGAAGCAGTAACGAAGCACTAACATGGACAAAAGGAAAATGTTGCCCCTCATGGAAGGGAAAAACATTGCCAGAGGTCTGGCTAGCGCTTTATCGCAAGAAAACACCCGCAAGAAAAACTAAAACCCGAACAAATTTGGGAATGGCGCTCCACGTCATGCTTTTCAATTTCAGAATAAATTGGGGAATGGCAGTGAATGAGTCAATGGGCGCTGTCTGTGTCAGTCAGTGCCCGTGTATATAATTATTATTGTCTCAATGTGAATGCATTATCCTCACAAGTTCATTCCTCTCATCAGCAAGCAGCGCATTTCTGTCCTCCAGCTTCCTAATGACGGAGTGTAGCTCTGCGATCTTCAACTGGAACCTCCTGGTGTCACGCTCCTCCGTTTCCTGGGAAGCAGGAGGGAGAGGGGAGGAGGAGGAGTACAAAAACTGAACAAGGGGAAGACGTGCATGCAGACATGGCAGGTGAAGGTTTATGGAAAGGAGGATGTGACGAAATGGAAGATGAGAACTGTGAAGGCTTTTTAGTCACTCACACTTGACAGAAAGCGTTTGTATGTATAACTGTCGTTATATTTCAAATATCGTCAGGATACTGAATCGATGCATAATAGAATGGAATGAATTAGGTTGAAAAACATACCTGGTTGTTGAGCACATCTGTGTTGTCTCCAAGCCCAGGTACAATTTCTCTCTTTGGGCTGCCATGGTTGTGTCTTTCGGACTCTCTTACGTGAACCAGTTGCTCGTCCAGGGCTTCCTTCTGGAGCTGGAGTTTCTGGGTATAGCCAGCCTGCATCCCCAGCTCTCTCTCCAATGCGCACACCACGCGGTCCTTGGCCTTTAGCTCATCCATCTACGAGAGAACATGAGGACGAAAAGAGAAGAGATAATTTTATCAGTTAGAATTTTGGATTTTTACAAATCATTAAGAGTTCGTGAACTGCCATTTTATTTTATTATTATTTCGTTAAGGACCATGAAGGAACTGAAGGTGAAAAAAAAAACAGTTTTTACAAACCAAAAACACAAACCCACAGACTTGACACATGACAATCACCCTTTAATTCATTATTATTATTATTATTATTATTATTATTATTATTATTATTATTACAGTAAAGTCTCGTTATATCGATATCGGATATATCGATAGTCCCGGTTATATCGATACTATTTCTATGCACGCACGGAGAAAATTACATGCAAACAGGGTCGGATATATCGATAGTCCCGGTTATATCGATATTTTTTCGGACTCCCTTGAATATCGATATAACGAGACTTTACTGTATTATTATTATTATTATTATTATTATTATTATTTAATTTAAAGCAGATTTTTTACTTAAAGACAGTGTATTGTAGGTGTTCAAATACCTGACATGTTTCGGCGTATACTTCCGCCTTCGTCTATTATTATTATTATTATTATTATTATTATTATTATTATTATTATTATTGTTGTTGTTGTTATATTTGTAAAGACCCCCCCAGAAAAAGGAATCAAATGCCATCACACAAAAAAAAAGATATGAAGTCAAAATGTACTTTGTCATAGCATGCCTTCTTTACCCAAAACAATTTGGTTACTGCAGCCTTGCGGTTAATGAGACGGAGTAACTTTTCGTACTAAATATCACCACACAGTCCACACAATGAGGTAAAGTCACAGCAATGCAGACAGTAGTATTTGACCTCTAACTTTCATCAGTGCAATAAACCATGAGCTGAATCAGAAGCAGAAAGCTTTGTCTGTTGATGTCAACATATCACGTTAAACTAACAAATGTTGCATTTGTCAATGTTTTGTTTTCTCACCAGTCGTCGGATGTCTCTCTCACAGTCACGTTTGATGCGGTGCACTTCATCTTGGTGCTGCTGATAAGTTGTCCTCAGATCAGCTGCTTTGGCTTTATCGGCTTGTAGCGCATTGGCCAGAGCCTCGTCGGCCTGCTTCTTGGCTGCCTTTAGTTCTTGGATCTAAAGGTGAATTCAAGGTTTAGAATCGTGTAAACAGCAGGTCAATTCCGCTGATCTTTTGTCGTGGTAGATGCATAGTGTCTTTGGGAAGGCGACCCATGAAAAAATAGCTTGGCAACAGGCTTTTCCATACGGAATCCTGTTTTTAGTGCAACATTCCGTGTCAACAAAGCGGATTACTAGATGCCATGTAGTTTCTGAAACATACCTCTTGTTGGAGCTTTAGTCTCTCACCATCGAAAGCTCTCCTGGCCTCTTCTCGAGCCTCTCCCAGAAGAGCATTTTTCAACTTGTCAGCGGCCCCGTCTCTCAAGGCGTGGACCAATCCCTGGAGCCGCTGTATTTCAGTGTCCCGGATCTTTATCATTCTCGCAAGCTCCACTTCATGCTGCCGTGCAAGAGCTTCACGTGCCGCTGCGGTGTCGCGGAGCTTCTCCTCGTGGAGTTTGGCACGCAGGTCAGTGAGCGCCACAGCATGCTTGTGCTGCTCCAGCTCCCGAGCCTGACGCTGCTCCTGGAGCCGCTCGCGCAGCTTACACACCTGAAGAATGCAGTGTCTGTTAGCTGTCGTTCCAGATACACTAACTCGTCACCTCAGTCATGAACAGGAATGCCGGAAAAAGATATGTACTAACCCCATTTCTGGTCTTTTTGGTCTCCGGCCTAGGCATCTTCAAAACATTATTTATTTATTTATTTATTACTATTTAAAAGGTTGACCTGCTGGTATTCTTTCGATCGTTGAACTGCTGTAATCCAAATTCTCCATATATACATTATGAAGACATAGCCGATGTGCTAACAACAAAGGTCAGAAGGCAAGAATTTATTGTAATCACTGTACCTTTTGAGTCACTATCTTTGGTTCTACAGCAGAATTAAAAGAGTATAGACAATTGATTTTGATGAATTCCCTCTCACATCAACAGATTTTAATCCCAATTTATCCGCTGCGACTTCAAAATCTTGCTGTGAAGTCCCCATCAAACCTTGAGTATTCTTATTAATTTCAAACAATATCAAATTAAAAAAGAAACAACTGCCTATACACACACATCCTTGTCATCCTCAACAGTATGTTTCTGTATTGCTAAGGCAAGATTTTTGACAGGGCTTTTATGGGATTTCAACAGAAAAACAGGGAGTTCTAGAACCCTAATGAACACAATGGCTCTCTCAAACGTTGTTCTTGTGCCTGGTGCAAGCATGAAGTAAACGTTGAAAGTTACAGTGACGAATGTAAATCAATATGTGGCTGTAAAATGAGATGCAAAAGAACAACAACAACACGAACTTTAGCAATAACAATGCAATAATGACTTGAGCTTCTGAATGCATGAGCAGTAATCAGAAAAATAAATATGTATATATTTTGCTTTGTCAGCATTATCTCTGTATGTATTTCCACGACTGCTAATTCCGTAATAATTATGTTTCTAATCTGTGCGTCCAAGAGAACAATTCAAATTTGTTTTTTTTTTCTTCTGGTGGCGAGAGCATTTTTTTTGTCCAATGATGAGTTTCTTCTTCAGATATGGCCTGAGCAATGTATAACAAAAGCTAATTCAAACATCCATCCATCTGGATAATAGGCAGATAACACTAGACTGGTTTCCAGTAAAGAATATTGATGACATAATTTTTCATTGCTCATTAATGTGTTTACGTACCTTGCCACGCTCCTGCTGCAGTTCAATTTGGATGTCCGTCATTTTGCTCCTAAGCTCCTCGTTGGTGGCCTGGACCGGGTCAGCCATTACCTATAACTTCTCCAATTTCCTTCCCTTTTTAAGGGGTGGGGCCACAAAAAGTGTGGCAGATGACATTGGACATCCAACCAATCGGGGAAGACATAGGAAGGCAGGCGTGGTGTACGAGCAGATGAAAATCAGGCGTTACTTCTACTGGTGCTGACAAGGATTACACCAAGTCTCAGTGGACACATGTTGAGTCTTTATAACTGCAGGAGAATGTAGAAAAGATGAATCTATTTTCGAGGAAAAGAAAGATAAAAATGACGTTATTATACAGTAAATTCAACGACTTATATTTTCAAATAGCAAATGAACAAACGAATGAACCAAAATGTCCTTATCGAACCATGCCCAAAACAAAATGGAGGTAAATGCTTTAGGCAATAAAGATAAGCGGACTGATGTTAAAAAACCTCTGCAATCGATGTCTTAAGAAAACGAAGTCCGATATCTCGGTGGGGGGCTAACAGACTCAGACCTAATTTTGAGCAATCATATAAAAGCAATCACTAAATCAGCCTTTTACCATCTGTGCAACATATTCAGACTGAAGGGTCGCATCCCCCAAGCAGACCAGGAGAAATGTATTTATGATTTTATCTCCAGTAGACTTGATTATTGTCACAGGTCATCTGACTGAACTCCCTCAAAAGAGCATCAAACAGCTGCAATTCCTTCAGAACTGTAAAGCTCAGGTTCTGACCACAAAAGAGAGATCAAGAATTACCCCAGTCCTAAAGGGTTTACACTGGCTCCTGATAAACTGTTTTCTTTTTTTCTCCTGATGGAGGACAATCGCTCCTCTTGTCCACTAGAAGCAACCGCGTTATAGTCACTCCTGCTTACAAAGACGACGTGTCGACCAATGATTCCCAACCACGTTAGAGTCCTAAAATTATCCAAATTCATTTGAATGGTGTGGAATTTTACATTTATTTTATTCACTAAAAATTATGTATCTTTGTTCATCCACTGTATCAAGTCCATCAATTTTTAGTAATGCGCTGAACAAATAAATGTTCTTGTACTCATTGGCCAAAGATGTAATTAACCTTGTGTACCTCATTCCTTGCCATTCAGTGTGACATCATATTTCTGTGCTTAATTAAACAGGTCCACGTTTCCAGTACTCAGTGTTGTAAGTACATATGTGAGTAATTCGAGGAGAGATGGTTTCTTATGTACAATGTATGCCCTGACTCAAATGTTGGAGACGCTGGTCTGAAATAAAAGTCACATTAAGAAAAGAATGCAAAAAACCCTGCAGGACAATCAAAGAAAGCGTATGTTTGAAGAGTCAGAAGCAATAATAAAAGCTGGGTGTTTATGTAAGCAGTCCATTTGCCAAGATTAAAGTGGACCCGTCCAATCTCTTCTTCACAGAAAAACAAAGCTAAGTGAGTAGTTACAGCCACATGCAGTGCCATCATTAAGCGATGCTGGCATTGCCAAACATTAGTACAATACAAACAGATGGCTGCAGCAGTTGCCGCGGAAACCCATGCTCCCTCAAAATCTTTTGCTCTCGCAGCAGGGGATGAGGAGTAGGAACAGTTTGGGACTGAATTTAAGAGTCTTAAACAAACGGGACAGAGACTAGACATTGGGCATTTAAGAAACAATCATTCAAGCATCGCGCCATCTCCTACAATTTGATGTCTACAGAGAGGCAAAAACTCAGCGATGGCGCAGAACGAGGAAGCATTTGCACGCTGCAGGCATGGTCAAACCTTGCCAAGCAGTATGAGAAGGAAGCGAGGATCAAGGTTATGGCTTCTATCAATAATAGACATACAAGGAAAACGCCTGCAGAGAAACAAACCTTCAAGTGTCTCCGTCGCCTTACATTCTCCAACCCCCACAAGCTGCCTTGACAATCGAAGCGATCGGTGACAACCCGGGATCTCACGCTTGTTCAAAGAAATGTAGAGAACTCGTTCAGTCACAAGCAAGCAACAAGACAAGCACACATTCTTGAAACCTTTACACCGAATTATCAGGGCACGACACACATTTACTCCAGCACTAGAAGCTGCCCTGTGCACTAATCCTCATTAAAAGTACTTATAGTGATTCATTAGAGGTGACTTCCAAGTGTGTGCCTGGGAAACTGCTAATGACTCCAAAAAGAGGGGCATGCTTGTGAAATAACTGCCAGATGGTTACACTGCTTTATCAACATTAGGGACGGAGGGGCAGATTCCCATCCGACCAACGTGAAATGTATAATTTTCCTTTTTTTCCTGAAGTTGGAAAAAGTAAAACCCAAAAACAATGGTTTCTTTCAAAGTCCCCTGGGGCCATGTGATGCCTATATGACAGGAAGAGGCTTACGCTGATAATGTTGAGGTTAAAAGAGATTCAAGGATGTTATTCGGCAATCAGGATAAGTTTATATGGGCGCACCACAAAAACATCTCACGTTCACAGAAGCAACACCGCAGCGTTTAAGTTACCACAAATGATGGAAGAGGGCCTTGAAACATAGTCACTCCCAAAAAATGTTTAGTAATCAAGGTAAATAGTGGCTAAAATGCAGCCGTTAGCTTCAAATACACTTGTTTGTCTGCCTGACAAACTGATGCGAGTTCTTCTCCAGAATACTGTACTGACGACAGTATAACACAATGTGTAATCACTATTTTATTGCTAACTCTGGAAACCCGAGCGCTGAAATTCAACAGACTACAGGATGGAGAGATTTTATTTATTTATTTGCTTTTAACTGAATATTTTTTTCTTCCCTTCCTCACATCACTTTTGAGGTTTTCTTCCAATCTTCTTCATTAAGCACAATCACCTCTTAGTGACTGTTTCATTAATCTTAATGGAGGGATCATGAGACATCATGCACATAAGCCAACATACATTTTGCTGAAAACCAAAAGTATGTAAGTACTTTTTGAGGGAGTTGGGGGTGGGATTACCACAATGGAACCAAGATCACCATGTCTCATTTACAAAATGCACACTAATTCTTCAGAATTTTTCCTTAGGACGGAGTATAGTCTATCTCTACCTGCAAATTTCCCCATTGTGGGACTATTAAAGGCTTTCTGATTCTGATCACAATATGTCAAAAATTGATACAGTACATGTTTGATATATCGTGATACAATGATCGTTTTCTTTCAAACTGCCTTTGTGGGGTGTCAGGTGATCACACCTTCACCTGGACAGGTCACCAGGCAATGTCAGGGCACATTTCCACAAACCGCCATCTACAAACATTCACACTCACATATCTTTTAAACATGAAATCAGCGAGTGATACAACCACAGTAACACGGATGTAATCTAGGAAAATTACCATTGAGCTGAGACAATTTTAAAATGGTGTCAAATATTTAAACAAAATGTCAACATAATACAAAAGAAACAACAAGTACGTACAGTATGAGAAAAGACTTCTTTGGGTCATGGAATCACTAGGGACAGTGTGTGTCTGGACTGAGTCCTGTTTATACATTGCACGCTTACGACAATCATCCTTTCAACATTGAGGCGAATGTTAGATAAATTCTGATCTCACACGACAGCATATCCACCCAGACACGCACGGCTACAGAGATACTCCATAGACACTATTTCAATCCCACTGAGTCTGTAACACAGCGAAGTGCAAAGCAAGTGGACCATGAGGCCTCAAAGTACTCTTCCAGGAGAATGATGCATGTTGGTGACCTAAATGACAAGTGAACCTAAACGTAAACACAATGTCTCTCTTATCCAGCTGTGTGTTTACATTCCAAGAAATAATAATATAGTTGATTAATTCTGCATTTCGGCTATGTGGGATGCTGATTCGTGCTTCAGAGAAAGTTAAGATGGCCTCACACTACTAGGTTTTGCCCATGCCATTTTATGTGGGTCAAGCATGAAGCCAAAGTTCAGTTACCATATCATGATAAAAAAAAAAAAAAAAAAACAACTGAACTCATATATTGTTAATAGCACAACCACCCTATGTAGAGTAAGTACTGTTACGGTACATATATCCAATATGCTTTTATACTGTATATTTTTGTACTTTGCACTATGTACAGTTCTTTTCCTGAAGTACCAAATCCACTTTGAGCATAGCTAACAGTTTCTCTCGCACTATTGACAATTTGACTGTTTCTCCCTCCCATCAGGTGAAAAGTCTAGGTGTCGTTCTTGACAGCACACTATCTTTCCACTCCCATGAAAATAACTTAATCCAGTCTGTGTACTTCCACCTATGCAATATCAATCGTCTTCGCCCGTATCTCACTCCTCACACCACTCTTGGTCCCTCAGAAAATTCTCCACAAACTTCAACTCGTCCAGAATTCTTCAACCCGGATCATCACCAGAACCTCATCCTTTCACCATACCACCTCAATAACTAGTATGCACCCTGTCCATACTAGTCGGACAACTTTGACACACAATTAGCAGGACTATGTGATAGTAATAGAGGACAAAGACCATACAAGTTAACAAACCTTAAAATGGTCATCAAGGATATTAAATAAATGCTTTTAAGGTCAGAAATGTAGTCAAAGTATGGGGTTCAAGTCTGCCACTGACAACAACCACGCCCCACGGAGACATACATGATGAGTCTGCAGCAGCAGCATCCACACAGCCTCCATCCAGGTCGGCTGTCCTTGCAGACTGCAAGGTCTCCCTTTAATGTACCCGTGCAATTCAGGCAGTTATTTGCGTGAACCATGTCATGCTGATAGTGTCAGTGTGCGTGAGTGTAGCATGACTTGACTGCACTGCACTGCATTGCACAGGGGGTGGAGGAAGAGAACAGTAGCCAGACAGGATATCAAAGATGAAACATAATCATCAAGCATGATTCTTCCGCCTCGGGACAACACTGGCTCCAAGGTGCAACTGCGGTCGTTTGTTCGGTGTATCGTTTGAATTACACTCCTGAGCCAACAACTGCACCCTCCATGGCCAACTATAAAATGACGCCCGTTTGCAGTTAAATCGAGTAGGGCGTCCGCATACAAGTTGCCAAGCATCGCAGCCGCTTCTCACCTGAATTATAAATCCAGCGATGCCAAGGTTTGACGTCGACGAGGGGCGACTGCAGCTTCAGCGTGGTGGGTGCTCACCTCACTCGCGACCGTCAATCCACACAGTACACACGGGCTCCACTTTTCCGGGGCTAATTCATTTTCATCCGCAGAACTCCGAGGTGGTCTTTAATTACCCGCTAGCATAGCTGCTACGTATCCGCCTGTATGGGCGGAGGGAAGTTCACGCGATGTCAGCAATGCCCGATGTGTTTCCACTTGGACGCGAGTATAAAAGATGAAATAAAGTGGCTCGACGAAGAAGATACGTGCGGGAAGCAGGGCGGGCGTCGCCAGCGGCGTGATAGAATCGCGACACCTGACTGCGTGTTCAAGAATGACACTGCCGGTGAAGGCTTGACGTCATCAGATTTTACGGCGATGTAATTATTTTAGCTTTTTTTCAATTTTTTTGCCTTGTTTGTGTTATTTTGTTCTTATTTATGTTTGTGAGTCTTTATGTTGTTTTTATTCATCTGAATCGACTACACTGACCTGCTCCTCGCACACAACTTAATTTTATTTTGACTGACACTTTCGAGTAGACACTTCAATTAACTAATAGCTGTACTTATGCTATTAATACGAATCAGTAAATGACACCTATATTTGATGCAGCCTTTGTGTTTATTCGTTGACAGTTTGTTAATTGCACAGACAGGCATCTAAATTACAATCAGATCATCATCATCATCATCATCATCATCATCATCATCATCATCATCACCGTCACCACGAAATCTCAAAGAAATATTGTATAAAGCATCAGGATTGCTTTTTAAGACAATCTTCCATGAGAGTGATACACCCATGAAGGTGCCTCATTCAGATCCACGAGGCCCCCCACCCAAAAAGTACCAAGAAGTAACATAAAAGTGTATGCAGTGCGGGTGACCCAGATTCCGGTGGATGCATTACATCCGCACTGCTGCACATCTGTGCCTTGTCTTCCGTCTGCATGTTTACCATTCACAAGCATATATCTAGCAAGTCGCTGCAGGGCGAAACAGGAAGTGAAAGATCCCATTGAGAAGAAGATGATTTGTAGACTATCGGGCATAATTTCCCATAATTATTGCACAACTTGTGTAATTCATATATTAGTGTGCTTGAGTAATTTTGGAGTGTTTAGCATCCCTGTGTTTAGATATACTGTTTACTGAGGTCAACCCACGTGACGGCCTGAAGTGAAAATCACTGAGGTGTAAAGCAGAAAAATGTTTGTTTTAATGAAGTATTGACTCAGACAGCAAATGTGTGTCAGAACGATCATGAGTAACTCGGTTGATTGTTTTCCCTTGGGTATTTTAATGGTTTCCTGGTATTTCGTATCTCTGACAACCCTGTTTGCCCCTGCAAACTCCTTAGTGGCATTTTATGAGTCATAAGTGTCACACGCCTCAAATAAAGAGTAACAAAATGTGCAAAAAGGTTCAAATATCAAATTGATGGCCTTGAGCAAACAAAAAAAATGAAGTCTCTCTTTTGAATAATGTCGGTAGGCCAATTTTCCAGCTCCTTAAAATGTGAGGACTGTTTCCATAAGAGCTGCCCATAATAAGCTTATTCATGACGTCTGGCAGATTAAAAGTAGCCTATAATGACATTTGGTATTCAGAAGGGACTAGGAAATCAACTGAGGAATGTATTAGGATCTATGGTATAGTATAGATTCTATAGTATAGAATCTATACTGTCATCTAAAGAGCATAATGGAGTTAAAAACATTCACACTCGAAACTTAAAAAAAAACATTCAGGAAAAAACAAAAGAGGCAATGTTCTTAGGCGCACATCCTTGTACAGCTGAGGATAATTATCCTGTGTATGACTCACAACTAGGAGTCTCTGAAATGTTGAGTGGAGTGTTCCATGCCCATTTCCGAAAACACGATGGAAACAAAGCTGTCTGACAACCTCATGTAACCGTCAGTAGAAAACGGGCTGAAGAGAGATGCACCACTTGTTCTTCAGTGCTGCGTACTTTTCGTGAAATTAGAACACACATTACTGAAAATTGTATAGGAACAAAAATACCTTGTGCTAACCCCAACTTCCCATGTGTTTCAGAAAATACATTGATTTCCCATAGTGATGCACGCATCTCAAGTGCTGTACAGTACATATATCTATATTCACACAGCCCTGGTTTCCATGGATACAGACCTCCTCCAATCTGTTTCCCGTGAATGCCATTGCATTTGTTAAATAAATTTGAGAAAAAAACAACAAAGAACTGTCACAATAGACTTCCTTATATTTCATTTCACGTATCATTTGGACAGATGTAAAGACATCATCATTTCACAGTTTGCAGTTATTGCAAGCATTTCATTCCAGTGCTCATGGCTTGTCAATTGACAGTGGAAAAATCAATCTATAATGACTTTTCAAAAACAAAGCAACAAAGGACAAACAAATCTCAAACTAAACAATACAATAACATGCATTGACAATGACACACCTATCCATGCATTTTCTCCAGAGCTGATCCTCAGGTAAAATGGAGCCAATATCATCAGATTTTGGATGAGAGAATTGACTGGTCGCCAATCAATCGCAGAGCATCTACTGTATAAACAATTAGTGTTCAAACCCCAACATGCATGTTTTTGGGGTATGGGAAGTAGCTGGACGAAACCCACACAATTATAAAGAACATATGAACTCCACATTTGAGGGACTGAGCAACATTTGCCTAATCCCATTCACAATATTTGAGGATAATCCCATTTGCACTCAAGTATTATGAATGGGATTATTCTTAAAAGTATACACAATTTTAAATAATTTCAAGGAGAGCATATGAGTCCAAAGATAGATCGTCAAATTCGTTGTGTGAGACAGCACAAAGACAACAAGGCCTCTGTCATCTCAACTGAATTGTGCTTTTTCACTCATCAAGGATACAGTTACATAACTGTCTCATGGCAGCTTCAAGTCAACTCTTGACACGTTTTGGGAATTTTAATATTTGTATGATTTTGCAAATTTCCCCATTTGTGGGACGATTAAAGGCTATCTGATACTGATTCTGTCTCATGTCTCTGTCAACAATGTTCTCTTCGTTAGTCTCTGTCAAAGGTAACTAACTACAAACGATTTTTTTTGTCGTGAGCCACATTTGAGTTACTGTTTCCATTTGGAGGGGTGTTATGCCTGAAACAATTTAAAAAACAGTTCAAGTTACTGTAATGAGGGGTTTGAGAAAATGCATACAGTGTCTCTTGTGCGTGTGTGCATCTGTGTGCACGTGTACGTTTGTGTGCGTGCGTGTGTGTGCGTGTACGCGTGCGTGTGTGTGCGCGCGTGTGTGTGGGTGTGTGCGTGCGTGAGCGTGAGCGTGTACGAGTGTGTGCGTGCGCGTGTATGTGTGTGTGCGTGCACGTGTCTGAATGTGTGTGTGTGTGTGTGTGTGTGTGTGTGTGTGTGTGTGTGTGTGTGTGTGTGTGTGTGTGTGTGTGTGTGTGTGTGTGTGTGTGTGTGTGCTACAGTTTTTATTTCTCAATGAGAGATAATTGTGAATGCATGTTTGGATGAAAACAATGCTGCCTCCCTCTGGCGAGACGTTTTGTAGTAACTTGATGATAATTTACCAAAACAAAAAACAAAAAAAAAGTGTTCAACACAACATTGGCATTATTTACACTTGTGGTATTGTTGTTTTTCCAATATTAACATACATAAATTTAAAAAAAATGGTAGAGAACAACATGCGTAAAACCGTTTTCCTTTTAAATCTACGATCAATTGCTTTTGCCTGAGAAGCAAATTGTCAACTTCTGGTTTCTCAGCCAATTAAAAGCCATTGACGCGTCCACAGAGTTCCACGACAGTCCAATGGAAAGAGAGAATTGTTCGCTTGAGAGCGGAAACAGCTGTTCGACCTGAGTGTGATCTGTTTGGTTTATGACAACAGATTGAACTCTTCATTGATAGCGGTTCTTCGTCGTCGACAAGATGAGATGATTCCCGACATTGTGTGACTAAGAGGAACATTTCTCACGCTGTTTCTTTTATAAAGGTGAGCCGAATATACAGTTGTTGCGACATTCTGCAGAAATACAGTAGCAGTAGCAACGATCCAGTTAACCTCTAATTACATGTTTCATATTTCACGTTTCTTCGATTTGCTCCAAATAATAATTTGAAAAGAGACTACCGTTGGACAGTTCCGCGGTCCAGCCAATTTAAATCGAGATTGTTTACAGCTACGAGGGGGAATTTCCGAAAGGACAAAGCAGGGTTCCCTAAGAGGTACTTTGATGTTTGTCACTTTCTCGATTTAGCATACCAGTTAATCGCATGATGAAGACAGCATAGAATGGAACAGGGTCCTTGTGATGCAATACGTGGCCGATTTGGCTGCGGCAAATGAATGCTCGTTGGAACACTTAGCCGAAAGCAAAATACATATAAACACTATTGACCAATTTAAACGGAATGGAAAACCATTTGTCATGTTGCTCGAATTAGTTTTTCAATTCTCATGGGAAGACAGGATTGTAAACGTTTAATTGTGATAAGACCCATGAGGAATATCAAATGAAATGTGGAAAGACCACCAAGTGTGTAATCTATGGCTTTGAGATGAGAGATAAATCGAATTTCCATTCATTTTCTATGGCACTTGTGAGCTGTTCCGGGTGTGTGGGAAGACAGGATTGTAAACGTTTAATTGTGATAAGACCCATGAGGAATATCAAATGAAATGTGGAAAGACCACCAAGTGTGTAATCTATGGCTTTGAGATGAGAGATAAATCGAATTTCCATTCATTTTCTATGGCACTTGTGAGCTGTTCCGAGTGACTTCCGGTAATAGTTGTGGTTCGCCCTGGACAAGTGGTTCCAAACAACTGTTCACACGCACATTTATACCGCTGGACAATTTTGAGTGTTCAATTAAGCAATGCAATATTTTCACATGGAATATCCTGAATAACCCCTCGACACGGAATATGCAAACTACGCACCTGCCTCTCTTTTTTAAATTGTTCTATAGCAGTGTCTGAAACTCATGACAAAAAGTTGGCGGACACCAGGGCAGACAACTCTGAAAAGTTGCCTGCCCGGCCATAAAGTTGCCTGCGCGATACTAATGCTCCCTTACTTAATTTGCGTTTAAAAGTTACACGCCTCGGGCATCCGGGCAGACGTTATTTCAAACACTGTCTATAGGAAATAAAATTACAGTGATACCTCGGTTTACCTTGGCATCCGAACTTTTTTCGTACACGGAGCTGCCTCAATTAGTGACGTGTCGTTCGTTCTTCTAAAAACAAAATGGCAGCCGACTGTTTTTGTCCTCTATTCCCCGCCCCCAGTCTTCGGTTAAAGCCACGTGATTGGTCAAGAACGCAGCAGTGAGGGGAGGTGGTTTAAACATTAGAGACAGACAGATGACAGTGGGAGAGTGAGAAAATGGATAGAAAACATTGACAATTTGACTCGTTTCAACTTTGATAGTTCAAAGGCAGAGTGTAGACTGCAAGGTTAAAATATCCCATCAATCAGGCTCCACAAACAACCCGCGCAAGCCATCTTTACACTTGATGCAAAAAGCTATCAACCCAGCTGAACAGAACACAATTGATGAGGAACTAGATAAAATTATCACAGAGAAAGCACCGACAAGGCGGCATCCCTCAAGATGGTGAAAGAAGAAGGTTATGTTTCTCATAGAGTGTTTAATGCTGATGAAACCAGCCACTCCATTCCATCAAGCCATCAACGACCCTCACAAAGGTAAATAAAAAAAACTTTATTATATAGTACAGTGTATTTCTTTAATTATAATACCATAGCACATTTATTATACATAAAATAAGGTAAACTTTGTGTAGTTTTAAGGCTTAGAAAATTAGAAAGTAGAAAATTATGTTTTATGGGGACCTGGGAACGGATTATTCTCATTTTAATGGTTTCCTATGGGAAATTAATTTTGGGATACGCACTTTTCACCTTACACATTCTGTCTGGGAACCAATTAAGTTCGTAAGCCAAGGTATCACTGTATTGCTAAAAGGAACTATTCGCTGACGGAGCCTCTTGGATAGGAGGCGAAACGTCCGACACCTTCAAAAAAGTACAGATGACGGCTGAAGAAACCTTCTCATTGATGGACCACTCCTGTACGACTGAGAGCTTACACAGACGGACTCCCTTTTTATGTTCTTTTTAGGTATGGACACATCACCATCAGGCAGCCCATCGGCCAGCAGTTTACCTGCCACTGCTGGGTGGACAGACCCTCCCACACCAAAATTTTCTCCAAAAGTCACCGTGCATACCCATCCCATCAAGCTGCTGCCAACCGATTCGACGGCATCCTCTCAGACTGCGCCTCATGCTTATTCCCGCTCCTCTTCTTTCCCCACGGCAACCGCTTCAGTGCACTGCTCGCCCGTCAGGAGCCCTTCTCAGCTGGGGAGAGCGCAGCTCAATGCTGCTTCCTCACCCACTGCCGAAACATCAGCTACATTTTCTACCATGCCTGAAACAGGTGTTCTATAAATATAGTCTTTGTCCATTTCATTTCTGTAGGCTTCACATTGCTTAATAATCTCAATTTATACAAGTCTAAAGTGCATATTCATATACCCGTTCCAGGGCCCATAAAGCCTTTATTCAGCAAATGGGCAAAGTTGCATCATGTGTGTGTGTGTGTGTGTGTGTGTGTGTGTGTGTGTGTGTGTGTGTGTGTGTAGGGGAGGGGGGGGTGCCCATGCACACACACAAAGAAAGAGAGAACGTTTTTTTTTTTCTTTTTTCGATTTTTTTGGGGGGGCTGAAACTGTTCTCTCTGTCTCATTTAAGAAGAGCCAGAGGAAGAGGTCAGTCTTGAGGATGTCGCTGAGAAAGCAAAGTCCGGTGACGCTAAAGCGCAGGCGAAGGTCAGTGTCAACCAGATGGTGAACTTCCCGTTCCAGGGACATATTCATGAGAAAGTTCTGATCGTGGGACAGCTTAAGTGCCCTTGTGTCATATGTCCCTCCAGATGGGCCGCTACTTCCTGGCTCTGGCCCGAGAAAGAGATGAGGAACTCAACCACTGCACTGCGGTCACCTGGCTGATCCAGGCCGCTAAACAAGGTCGCAGGGATGCTGTGAAGCTGCTGTATCAATGCTTAGCCTCCAGGCAAGGTAACACAAATGTCCTTTGCCTCCCAGTATTCATTTAGCAACATCCTGACATGTGTGGTGTTACGTCCTGTGTTGCAGGCATAACTCTTGAGAACTACGAGGAGGTGAAAAAGCTGTGCATGGAAACCCGTTTTGAGAGGGGAGTTCGTAAAGCCGCTCTGCTCATGTACTGGAAGCTCAACCCAGAGAAGAAGCGGTTGGTAGCTGTTTCGGAGATGCTGGAGAATGTCGAACACGTTTATACAGATCAAGGTATGATGCTTTGGGTTACTTACTGGCAACGTCTGGCACACACAGGCTCATGAAAAGTTAAAGTTATGAAACCCACTGATTTGTATGCATTACTGTAGGCCCGGATAAATACAGAGGGTTGTGTCGGGAAGGGCATCCGACATAAAAACTTGGCCAAATCAAACATGCAAATCAAACCTCTGAAGATGGAGGACGCTGATTCGCTGTGGCGATCCCTGAAGGGAAAAACCAAAAGGAAAAGAAGCGGACTGGAGTAAACTGATTTATGATTTACTGACTTTGTGTTTCTGCCACACTTTGTTTTGTAGAATTTTGTGAAACTGTCAATGAACACTTGAAAGGCTGCAAGTTACAATGTGTAGTCTGTTAACAACTCAAACTGAAATACATAAAAAAACTGTTTTTCATATTAATTTCCATGTTGTGATTTAATATGCACTAATTCTTTTCAAGGTTATATTCCCACATACTATTTTAACAAACACAAGCAACACATGCACCTGGTAACTCAGCACAATAAGACACTGGCTTGTGTCCCCTTGTGGCTACAGAACAAGCAACATGGCTAAAAATTAGGAGGACAATAGTTTGTTGAATTATTGTCTAACTTATGATAAAAAAGAGTAACAACAAACATTGCAAAATCTCAATTTATCACACATGACATTTGAAATTGACAAAATAGGTCAATTTTTAATTGTCGTCACAAAATTGTGAGACACAAACTTATAGTACCATTATTTTTCCGAATCGCCCTACTTAAGAGGTCAACTTAATTTCTAGGCTGAGATTCAAACAAACCCAGTGTTTTTCTCACCGTTTTGAACAAAAGCAACATGAATACTGCGAAAAAATATGCAATTTTCCTACATTTCCAGACAAACTTGTCTCGCACGGCCCTCTAAACAGCTCTGCAAAGAAACAGAGAAGAGTTCTGCAGACTATGGTGACCAGTGAGTGTAAGTAGTATCACCAATCTGATTATTCAAGATCCTCTGAAACCACAGAATGAAATCCTATCGTCATATTAAATGTGAAATTATGAACATTATAAATAAATGGGCTACATTTTGTGCCACGTTGTAGCCATCACCCATGTCGGGATGGATGAATTTGTGGAGATGACAAAGAAGTACGCCCAGGGAATCTCACCACCTCCCGCCATGGCAGCCGTATCAGGCAGCGACGAAGATGACGACGACATAGTGGTGAAGAATCCAGATGAGTTGCCGCTACACCAAAAGGTAGAAGTGAAACAGTCACGGGCGGGAAGGTTCTTCATGGCGGTGTTTCAGCTTGTCCATTTGTCTTGACACCAGCTGCTGAAGTTCCCGCTTCACGCTCTGCTGGAGATCAAGGAGCACCTCATCGACTGGGCGTCACGGGCGGGGATGCAGTGGCTCAGCGCCCTCATCCCCACGCACCACGTCAATGCGCTTGTTTTCTTCTTCATCATCTCCAACCTCACCATCGAGTTCTTCATATTCCTCATTCCTTTACTGGTTTTTTACCTCTCCTTCTTCTCCATGATTATTTGTACGCTGCGTGTATTCCAGGTCAGACCACCATTTTCTTATTTGCCTGCGATGTGAGGAGGGTCATCGGCGCACATCTTTCAATATTTATTTTGTGTTGACTCCGATAGAACTCCAAAGCCTGGGACAACTTTCGGGCCCTAACCGACCTGCTGTCTCACTTTGAGCCTGGTCTCGATATGGAGCAAGCCGAGACCAATTTTGGACTGACGCACTTGGAGCCCTATCTGTAAGGACGGCTTATTTCAATTCTGGAATTGGTGCTTGATTAGTTTTGGGCAACTTTTTGGGGGGTGGGCTCAAAATTGTTACGGACTTTTCATTCATTGGTCGGTCTTGGTACAAAACCAGGAATGGATCTGGGCCCTTGCGCCATTTACACATTTTGACCGCCACTGCCGCAACTTTGTAACTCCACTGCGGCAGCACCGGCGCAAATCTATTACGATTAGCGCATATTGCTACATGATCTGCGCCATAAATGACATACTTCTGTTAAAATAGCCAACAAAACAAATTTAGTGAAACAGCAATTGAAAAGTGTTTGTTTTCCTTCAGAGGTTTTAACTGAGGTCGTCTGCCATCTTGCTTTACGGATTATCCAGACATAATCACCTTGAATTTGTTTCGGTTCATTCCAAAGTCGTGGTCGAGGATATCTCGGGCTTTTCCGTCATCTGCCGTAAACTGCCGAAAGAGCTAATAGAATACAGGTAACATCCGACTTACGACCAGCTTGACTTACGACCACGACCTCCAGACCCCATTTTAAAAATTTTAATTCTACGCCTGGCACCGCAACGCGCTAGCAGGCCGGCAATGCGCACAACAATTTTAGCCAGCCAGCATCTCACTCTCGCACAGCAATCGATCGTGTGATGGCACCAAAGGGGGTAGTTTGCGAGTAATTTAGCATCCGAGTCTCAACATTTTGAATGGATTTCGATTTACGGCCATTTTGACTTATGACCGTTTGGTCGGAATGGAACTCGGTTGTAAGTCGGATGTTACCTGTATTCATTTACACATTGTGCATTGCAGTGTTTAACTGTAAAACTCTAAAAGACATTAAAAACAGGCAGCAAACAAGCAGATTCTCATTTTTTAAAGAAACAATCAAATAAGTCTCCGGAGGTTCGTGACAATTCGTTGCAGCAAACTACTTTTCATGATTCGAATGATTTGAGGGCTGTCGCAGCACATTGGAAATCTTTTCAGCAAAGAAATTTGTTTAAGGAGACACTAGTAAGAAATATTGTGCTAAGTCTGTTGTCTTTGTCCTCTCTGTAATACCGTAGAATATCAAAATAGCACAGGATTGATTGTGTAGTAACTAAAGAAATTTGAAAATGTTTGTTTATTTTCTGTATGAATACATTCTTTGACTTACATGAATGAAAATTGTGATACAGTGAGACCTCAACTTACGAACTTAATTGGTTCCCAGACAGTGTGTATGGCGAAAAGTGTGTATCTCAAAAAAAATCTTCCCATCGGAAACCATTAAAATGGGAATAATCAGTTCCCGGGTTGCCATAAAATATACTTTTCAACTAAATAAGCCTTAAAACTACACACACCATACCTTATTCTATGTATAATAAATGTGCTATTGTATTGTAATGAAAGAAATACAATGAATTGTATCAAAAAGTCACTTTATTTACATTTGTGATGGTCATTTATGGCTTGATGGAATGGCGTTGGAGGTCGAAGGTCAAAGGGAATTGCTGTTTGGAAAGAGAGGCACATTACATGAGGACTGTAATTAAAGAAATAAAGTGTGCTGTAAAATAAAGTTTTATTTACCTTTTTGATGGTCGTTGATGGCTTATGGAAGGAGAGTCACCTTCCATCAGGACTGTTGGTAACTTAACCTCTGGTGCTGTTCGGTCGTGTGCTTCCGCCGAAGATCACTCCGCCAGTGGATGTGTATTATGAAAATAGTGCTTATTATAATTTTCATAAATTTGTAAGACGAAAAGTTTGTAAGTTAAGGTGTTAGTAAGTTGAGGTCTCACTGTATGAGAAAAATATCATGCTCCAATGCTCCAATGGATTATTTCAAACAGTTTTGTCGTTAAATCGGCCTCATCAATTTTAGAATTTGACCCCCTTTTCAGACACAAGGGAGATGTTAACTGACCACTTTTTTTAATTTCCCAAATGCATCCCTGCAAAACCTGACCTCTGCATGACACAGCCATTTGCTTTTGAATCAACCTCGTTTGTCGCAAATATTTTGTAATTTGGGGCTAAAATGTTGAGCAGGCGGCAAAGCTTAATCCTTCATTTGGGATCTTCAGACATTTTACCCCAAAAGATTGAGACAAAAATATTTGTTTTGACCTCAGGTACTTCTTGCTGTCGGTGGTCTTTGTGGTATTCTCCTTTCCGGTGGCTGACAAGTCCTGGATCCCGTGCTCCGAACTGGCGGCAGTGGCCCTCTTCTTCACCGTCACCGCCTTCCTCAGCCTGCATGCCTCGGCCAAGTTGTTTGCTCGCAAGGCGCTGCTCACGGAAGTCCTCTCGGGCGCCTGCTCCCTGGCTTACCTCCTGCCGGACTCCCTGTGGGTGCTCAGGATCTTTGGGAAAACCTTCATCTCGGTGCCTCTGGGTGACATTGTGGCGTTGAACGTGGGTGTGCCCTGCGCCCTGTACGGCCACCTGGTTTACCTCCTGTTCCGCATGGCCCAGCTGAGAGGCTTCAAGGGGACTTACCTGTGCCTGGTGCCATATCTGGTTTGCTTCACGTGGTGCGAGCTCTGCTTGGTGTTGCTCAATAACGCCTCCGCCATCGGCCTAATACGGACTTGTGCCGGCTACTTCCTCTTCCTTTTCGCGCTGCCCGTTCTCTCCCTGGGCCTGGCCGCGATGCTTGTCATCCAGCTCCTGCAGTGGTTCGTCGCCTTGGAGCTCACCAAGATGGCCGTCACGCTGACCGTGTGCTTCGTGCCGGTCGTTCTGAGGCTTTGGACCCGCTTCAGCCTGGACCCCATTATGTTGTTTCGTTCGCTGTCCAGGAGCAGCATCGTCAAACTCATTCTGGTGTGGCTCAGCGCCGTGTTGCTCTTCTGCTGGATGTACGTGTACAGGTCAGAAGGCATGAAGGTGTACAACTCCACCCTCACGTGGCCGGAGTACAGCAACATGTGCGGCCCATCGGCGTGGAAGGAGTCCAACATGGCCCAAACTCAGATCCTCTGCTCCCACCTCGAAGGCCACAGGGTCACCTGGACGGGCCGCTTCAAATACGTGCGAGTGACGGACATCGAGAACGGGGCTCAGTCGGTCATCAACCTGCTTCCCGTCTTGGTGGGCAATTGGATACGTTGTCTGTATGGTCAGCCGTATCCTGCGTGTGACAAGACGCAAGACCCGCCGGTGGGGCCTCACCCTTTCCTGGCCTCGCCGCTCCAAGACCCCCTCTGTAAGCTCAAACAACTTGCCAAGCACGAATGCCACGTGAAGCGCTTTGACCGCTACAAGTTCGAAGTCACCATGGGCATGCCGCTAGAGAGGAAGACCAAGGACGGGCCCATCGTGCAGGACGAAGACGCCACCAAGGACATTGTCCTGCACGCCAGCAACGAGTTCAAGTCAGTGTTGCTGCACTTGAACACAGGAAGCCTGGTGGAGTTCAGCACCATCCTGGAGGGACGTCTGGGCTCCAAATGGCCCGTTTTCGAGCTCAAAGCCATTCACTGCTTGTCGTGCGGCAATGCCCGCTTGTCCAGCCGGAGGCAGTACAAGATCGAACACGACTGGAGGCGCACGGCCCAAAGCGCCCTGCAATTTGGCTTTGACTTTTTCTTCAACCCTTTCCTGACCGCACGACTACACCAAGTCTCTGACGTTGAAACCGATGCTGTCACGGAGGTGACAGCGTAGTATGGCCTCCTCTAACTAGGTGTTGCTTAATCCTTAATTCATTTGCCTTCTGTGACAAACTATTAGTAATAATACATTTTATTTATAAGCACCTTTCAAAACTCTCAAGGACACTTTACTATTCTGAGAATACACACATTCCTCGCAAACGGGAAGATTCAGCTTCTGTGTGAATTTTAATTCTTCTTTTGTGTTTGTGAGTTGGGGCGTGTTTTCAAAGGTCAACACTAAAAGATGCCTCCAAAACGTTGGGGTCACCGAGGGTGACCCATGGTTTCATCATTTTGAAGATGTTTTTTCTTTCTTTTTAGAGTTATGACAGAGTCAAATGACGGGAGTAACTATCACAGCGTGACTTTCATGAAACGGTTGATACTAGCAAGTTGTGTTAGCGTGCCTAAATTGCATTTTATATGCACTAAACATTTCTGGGATCCTCTTCATTTCAAAAAATATTCCCATTATTTATTGTGCCTTGCCCCTTCGGTCTGTTTAAAAGCCTGCTGTGCAGGAACCAAAGATGTTCAATGTTACCCCCCCCCCCCCCCCAAATGATTATGTCTGAATTGGGATCAGCAGCGCTTTCTGCCCCATAAAAGAACTCATCGTGTTGTATTGAGTGAATTTAGAAATGATGAGCTTTACCAAAAAATGAGTAGCCTTGATTGGAATTTATTAAATTCACGAAAAATGCAGCTGTTTTGTATATTTTAGAATACTGCATTCGGATTTTGTGCTTAATAATGGAGAATGGGTTAATCAATATAAATGGATTTTAAAAATATTCACACTAGTTTGCTCTAGTACTATGTAAAAACACTAGGTGGGGGTCCAAGCCTGTCATTTCACTGACTCCAGCTAGCCATGAATAAATGCAACAAAGGCTGTCTATGATAACAATGGGTGCAATTGTCAAAAACTTTATTCCCAAATCCTCCCCAGAATTTTTCATTCCTGCCTGTTTGACAGGTTTGTCAACGCACATGAGCAGAAAAATAAGGACAATTTGACATTAGTTTGGTCAGCACATGGAGAAAATTGGATTTGTTTTTATTATTCAAAAAGTGAAATAAAAGAATAAATTGTTCTCCAAAAATAAACAATTCTTGACATTAGCAAAGTAATCAGCGAGGAAGGCTGAAGAGATAAACGTAGCATCTCTCTGCTGTCACTTTGGAGACAATCATTTTGTAAATCATTCAGTCCACAGTCACTTGATGAATTTGAAACAAAATTCTCATAAGTCTCCAAATCGAAGGTTGATACAGACACCATTGAGCCCCTTTTCTTTTCGAGTACAACAATAACCCGAAACATTTGTATTGGATTTCCTTAGTCGTGGATCCCCGTACAGCTTCATTCCAACTGGTAAAATGTAAGAGTTTGAACCGAACATCAGTAAACATGCATCCACAGACGCAAAGGTAAAGAGAGTTCGGTCAACAGTAGTTTCTTCGTGCTGTAAGCATTTTTGTACAGCTGGTTCTAAATGGGTAAGAAGGCAGCCAAGTCAGTCTATAGTAGGCTATATCTGTTGTGACATGCAGTATATGTTTGCTTAGTTGCTGATTTGAAAAAGGAAAAAATATATTTTTTTCCTTTATTTGTGTTAAAGTAGAGCAAAATGCAGCATAGACAAGAAGCAGAACCTGTGAGATTTGCAAACATGTGGAGGAGATAATTGTGTGCATCCACATGTGAAACCGCACTCCTGCTTCCTCCTGAAGCCGCGTGAGACTCCTGAACCGGAGAGATCTCGGATTAAGAGGGACGTATTATAACCATCGTTGTGTCATTGTCATACGTTACAAAGAATAGCCAAAAACATAAATGGAGGATATTAAATTAAACATATGACTGGGAACATCAATGACCCATTTATCATTACAGAACGGGTTTAAATTGGATTACAGTATGTCCATGGCTAAAAATACACAAGGGTGCAGTGAAAAACAAGAGCAACATGTAAACAGCTCTCCAGTCTGAGGTTCCTATTCCAAAGAGACTCCATAATGCCATCATAACCTGATTTCAGGTCCTTCCACTTGTCTAAGGTTGATTATGAGGTGAGTGTGTTTGTATGTGACATAGGATGCACATCCGGTCACTTGAGGCTTCTTCGCGTGAGTGTTGGATTGCGTACATTCTGAGATGGGTGCATCTTGACTGCCGCTCACGAATGCATCTCCGAGTTGAGTTTGTCCTGGAAAATGTACAAGTTGTTGGTGGCAGCGATGGCGATGATGTTTTCCGTTGGGTGCCAGGCCGTGTGCAGGATCTTCTTGGTGAAGTCCAGGCTGTCCACGCTGATGTCGTCTTTGCGCCGCTTGCCCCCGGCGGCACAAACCCTGCGTGGCTTGAGCACGGCTCGGGGTTTGCTGCTCTCCCGAGACGCTTCTAAGGTCACGTCACGCTTGGTGTTGCGGTCAAACATACGGAAGAAGTTGTTGTAGGCTCCTGTCATGATCACGCTACACACAGGAGAGGGGGGGAGGGACCCAGTTATAAGCAAAAAAGTATCCTTGTAGAGTTAGTGGCGATGAGGCCGTGGGTTCATGTGGATGAATTTCATGCAAATGCTTTGGGATAAGGTCCTGCATTGATTTTTCATGAAAGCTTTTTTTTTTTTAATTTATGACAAATCTTATTCCAGTGACATATTATGAATGTATCTCAAACTCTGCTCTGAAGTCACAGCAAAAAAAGTAAGTTGAGGGCACAGAGTCAAGTCTGTTCTATTGCAAGACACAACTTGTAGAGTGATGGGTCTTTTGAGTTGATCTCAGACTGAACTCAGAATTTAAAGTAACAGTTCACACTACAGATATGTGAAGTTACAACTAACCGTTCATACTAATAAAGAAATACAAAAGAGTAGAAATTAAAAAATGACATCGGATGTTTAAGGATGTGCATCGTTCTATCATAGTGCCATGTTGGGAAATTTTCAAACAATAGTAGTGAATGCACTTTGGCTATGGTGATATAAAAATACAGATGGGTAATAAAGACAGACCTGTCAGAGCCATTCCAGGCGCACTCGAACTTGTCAAATATGCAGTCGGTTTCATAAAGGGAGCACAACTTGCTGCGGAGGTAATCGTGAACCTAGAGGAGCACAGAGATTGAAAATGAATCTGACACAAATCTGCTTCACTTGGCTATTGACTGCAAGTAAACTAAAAATAGAAGATGAAATGGAAGACACACACACACACACACATACACACACACACACACACACACGCACACACACACGCACACACACACACACACACACACACACAGAGGAAACACATTAACTGTTCACAGTTGTAAGACAAAACCTCACCGAAGGCATCGCTAAGGATACAACACCCACCCATTAGCAATATTACCTACCAGGAGTACATTTTATTGGAAAACACAATTAACATCCAGCAATGACCACACACCAAGGCTATGATAATCGACATATGTGAGTGCACACATGTACAATGTCCTCGCTCCCGCGAGTTCATGCGACATGCCTGTCTCAGCATTATATGTTGGCTCTGAAGGGCTGATATATACAGTACAGCTTTGTTTCTACTTTTCTCTACTCAGCCCCTCCGTTCTCATTCTGACAGTTGTGATTCTCCTCATCAAGGGGAAAGTCTCTTTCTATGGTGGGGGTTACTGTGTTATTTTGGGTATTAAATTAGATTCTTGTGAATGCAAATTCCACCATTTTAAGTACATTGTTTTCTTCTTAATGGATGCGGGGCAGTTTAAATGGACTCTGCCTCTATTTCCTCAAGTAACCTTGCGATAGTTACAAAGTGCGACCATCGTTCTGCCATATACTAAAAGTCTTCCTCTCACTTTCTCTCCATGCCAACCCCTCATTCCTCTTTCCCTCCCCCCTCTTCCAGATCTCGGTGTCAGGCATTGGGTAAAGTATCACTTCTTCGTGTTTATATTCAATGACACTGGAAATAACTCCTCATTTTCATCATGTGCCCCTTGGAGCAATTTGTCGATGCATTAACATATTCATTGCCATTCCCGCATAAGGTGGAGCACCATTCCTGAATTTGTTCGGGTTTTGGTTTTTGTTGGGGGGGGGGGGGGGTTGTTTCAAGCTTCAGTCAGACCTCTGGCAATGGTTTTTCACCCCACAAGGGGGCAGCATGTACCTTTTGTACAGCCACCCCCACTTTCAATGTAAATAACTTTACAACCAAGTAAGCTCGAAATAACTTCTTTTTCTGATGAAAGAAGAGAGTCGATGTTTTTTTCTTAAACTGTATTGAATGTTTATGTAGTTCTAAAACTCAATATTCTGTGGGTCCTGAAATTTGAGTGAAAATGACAAAAACCCTGGCACTGGAGTGGACACATATTTGCACATCGTGTAGCAGTGAATTAGTTAAAAAAAGGTTGAGGGTTATTTTTTTTGTAATGAGGCATCATTTCAGTGTGACGATAATCGGATCAAAAAATGGATAGATAACAGAATGATATTGAAAAGAATATGTTTTAGAACATTCAGGCTCAGCAACTTGTTACTACAAATGGAGAACCTCCTTGTAATTCAATCCCCATGTATATGTTCTTGACATTACCTAATGATTTTTGTGAAAGCATTGAGCAGTGTTTTGAAATTAGATTCTAACCTTCAATGACAACGTTAATGCCATAAACAAAGCAAAAAAGAATAATGGTATAAACCCGGTGCAGGGATTTGTTCCTTGACATTTATTCCATCCCGTCCGTCCTCGTTCATTGAGGTCACTCATGAAGAGAAAAAAAAAGACCACAGCAGGCCATTGCCTCACCTGGTAGGTCTCCAGGGGCTTGCTCTCCATGTTGAGGTCCCACACTTTGGCAGTCAGGTAGTCCCTGGTGAGCAGATAGCGCCCACTGTGGCTAAATTTGACGTCAGACACAGAGGAGATGATTTCGGAAAAGAAGGATCGAGCGCTTGGGTCCTCTGGCTCCTCAAACACTAGAGGGGAGGCAAACATGTCACACTTGATCAATGTGTGCCGCGTCACAGTGAGATTGAATTGAGACAAATTGTGACAACAAGCCACAAAGACAATGACTGAATTCCCCATGTGGTGCTCCTGTTTGAACTCACAACCTCTACACTGTGAAGTCGGATTACTAACCACTGGAGTACCGTGCCACGCCTTTGAACATTTTGCTCAAAAACAAAAAAATGTTCACGCCGTTTATCAGTTTTATCCTGAAAGGTGACATGGAAAATTGGGCTTCTATGAACATTCACTAGAATAAAATACTACAATAGTTGCTGTTGTCTGAGTTATCTTTGTGTTTCATGCATGCATTTATTTATTTTTATTTATTTTTCGACAACTGCCTATTCGTAACTGAAGAGGGAGCCCGAGAGCAAAACTGTAGTTCCTGCCTGCAACTTCAAGTTATTTGATTTGTCCTAAACAAGCTCCTTTATTTTATCTGACATTTTTAGGACACGAGTAGGACATCTCAGCAGGTTTCTCACATTTGGAGTGTCGGTCGCACAGCGCCGCCTCCCTCATGTCACAGAGGCGCAGGGTGCCTTTGCTGCTGCTGTACACAAAAAGGTTACAATGGTGGGGGTGAAACTCAGCCGCTGTGATCACCTCTGTCAGATCCTCCATGTTGGCTGGCTTGATGTCCACAATGTCTGAGAAAAAAGGCGCCATCGCTCAAGGAAATAACAGTCAACCACTCGGGATGGACTTTGCACTTCCATTGATCCTTTGAATTTATGCATTCAATGAGACCTTGAGAAACTAATTAGAAATGCACTCAAGTCGATAATAAACACAAGCAGTATAAATATTTTGTGAATGGCAATGCATCCCGCCCTGTACATAAATTGTTCAAATCATGACAAGAGAAAAAATATAAGCAATGCAAATATAGACTGTGAGAAAATGCATTTGACAGTCAGATCATTTGTAATATAATAAATCCTTTCTGGGCCAGGACCATGGCAATCGCCTAACCTACTGAGCTCCAATAAAGCTCAGAAAGGGTCTAAAATATTGATGCAGTCTTTGAATTATTCATCAAGATACATTTTCACTCCCCAAGAATAATATTCCCCTCCCCCAATGCTGTTTCTTTGTGCAGCAAAGTGGCAACGAATGCACACGCGTACATAAGTTAAACATTCCTGTCCAGCATCATTGTGTACTATTCATGCCGCGACGGATCGTCTCCCCGTGAAGTCAACAAAGGATACTGA